>NC_139950.1:47843449-47848449 GCF_963454915.1 Gymnoscopelus microlampas
TCATAATACTTGTATAAAAGCATGATGTGGTAAAGAGAAACAGACGTACGTGTGTGTGTGTGTGTGTGTGTGTGTGTGTGTGTGTGTGTGTGTGTGTGTGTGTGTGTGTGTGTGTGTGTGTGTGTGTGTGTGTGTGTGTGATAGGTAGGCTTACTTTGTACTGCAACAGCACAATCATTTCCATGACTTCTAGTGTAACATGTTAGACATCCTCCAGGTTATTTATGTACATGTTTATCTCTTTGTTAGACGTGTGTCTAGGAGCTCAGAACTAGAGCCCTGCCAGTGTGTGTTTACACACAGGTCTGGAGGTAGGCTTGCTTTTGTATTGTCACAGCACAAGCGTTTCTTTATGAATGAAATGAATATGAGTTCTCACCATGGTGTGTTTTATCATGCAGGCGGTGCTATGACCGAGTGACAAACTGTTTGCACCAACAACCTGGACATTCCCTGATCACCTGTTAACAGGGTACGTGTTCACTGTTATGATAAACATTGTGTCATTGAATTCCTTTTACTGCTACTTGTGGTGATGTATTGTGCATGTTTGGCTGATGTGGAAGTAGTAGTCACAATGTGATTCTGGTTGCAACCAGACATCCGCAAAACATATATAGCAACAGGGTTTATAGGAGTACTTTATGTTTATTGTACTTTGAGTTCATCACATAGATTAGAAGATCCTTTAATGTTAGAACCCATAACATTGTTCTCAGACATAATGAAATACTGTGGTGTACAATCACAAGCTATAAACACAGTCTGATGAGCAGTTGTTCCTTCACCACCATGTTCTATTGTTATGAAGGAATGTGCATAGATAGACCAGTCAAGTCCCTATAGAAACCTCATTTGCACATGAAAGACCAATTGGAAGGCCATAACGGATCTTGTAACATTAGACCACATCATATTTGTCAGATTAAATTAGATGATCACACTTGTTTCTTCTCCAAACCAGGTTCTATAAATGTGGTATATATTGTATATACAGTTTAAGTGGTAAAGTCAATATGAAGACTGTTCCAGTAATGTGAAAGGCTTTCAGTCAGTCCCATCACTTACAACGTCACAAGCTTGTACACACAGGATTTAAACCCTTTCCTTGCAGTCAATGTGGCAAGGGTTTTACTACTTCAGGAAATCTAAAACGTCATGAGCGCACACATATGTAAGGAAACCCCTATCACTGTGAACAGTGTGACAAGACATCAGTGGAAATAAATAAAAAAAAACATATCAGAACAATGTTTAAAATCTTGTCAAATTATGCCGTCATATTTCATAGATATGTAGACTGGCCGCCCAGCCTTTTGGGAGATATGTGCTGTATTTATAGACTAGTCTTAAATAAAGCTTATAATGAGTGTCCCTCAATTTCCTGTTCCTCTATACTCTTAATGTGTTTGTTATGACTGTTGTTAACTGCTGGCGTTAGGAACGGTTGAAAGGGAGAGGAGAATGTGGTCTTTTTGTTTCAGTGACTGGACTATTTTCAGTTGGTATACTTTTATGGATTTCACTGTTTTACTTTGACCTTTTTTAAGTATTTGTATACTTTTTTTGCTAGAATTTAATAAACACTCTATTGAGACACATTCTTGGTTGTTGTTATTAATAATGTTCACAACATAAAATTAATATGAAGCATGTGTTGAAGGTCAGGTTATCCAGACTGCTGCAGCAAGCCTGGTCTTAAACATCACTAAAGTGTCATGTTTTCCCTCTTGCATTCCTTTCCCTAACCTCTGGGTACTGTCTGTACCAAGAATGGGGAAGTTGTAGTTGTATTGTTCAATGTGTAATTTTACTTTTTGCATTGAGAAACGTTTATTTTCGTTTTGATACAGTGAATTAATCCTCCCCAGTAATGCCTTGCAATGTATCCTTGTAGTGTGTCCATTGTGATATGCCAATACAGTATTAACCTGTTGTCAGAACAGAAGCATTGGAGTAATGTGAATTCATGGTTATCCATAAATAAGTTCATGTTGATATGACATTTAAAAATAATTAATTCTTAGCAGTAAACATAATATTGGTAAAAGCCAAATAGAATATTCCAGTTTATTGAAGCTGTGAACCCAGTAAACACATGGGAATGTGAATATGGAAAATATGTATATTGTGATGTGTAAGAAAGAATACATTATTGTATTGAATGTGAGAATATTGATGAACTTATATTTTAGGAACAGACCTATCCCACGTTTCGCCACAAGGTGGCAAATCCGCCTGGTAGAGACATGTAGTTTCAGGTGGTCAGGTGACCAGTCTTTCTTCAGATGAACAAGGAAGAGAGAAAAGCCTCAACTTACTCTGTCTCCCATGTGTCCCTGTTTATTCAGGTAAATTAAGTATTATAACATGTTCAATATGAGCACTTTGTAATCCACAGAAGAAGATAGTGTTAGACTGCTTGTGCCTCAGCCGCTTCCTGCTTCACATTGTTTTACATGTTTGTGCTTAAGCAGTGTCAATGTAATCCTTCATTTTAATGATGTAACCGTATCTGTTTAGACTTTGATTTATTGTGTGTGTGTGTGTGTGTGTGTGTGTGTGTGTGTGTGTGAGAGAGAGGTAGGCTTACTTTGTACTGCAACAGCACAACAATTTCCATGACTTCTAGTTGTTAGACATCCTCCAGGTTATTTATGTACATGTTTATCTCTTTGTTAGACGTGTGTCTAGGAGCTCAGAACTAGAGCCCTGCCAGTGTGTGTTTACACACAGGTCTGGAGGTAGGCTTGCTTTTGTATTGTCACAGCACAAGCGTGTCTTTATGAATGAAATGATATGATATGAGTTCTCATCATGGTGTGTTTTATCATGCAGGCGATGCTATGACCGAGTGACAAACTGTTTGCACCAACAACCTGGACATTCCCTGATCACCTGTTAACAGGGTACGTGTTCACTGTTATGATAAACATTGTGTCATTGAATGCCCTTTACTGCTACTTGTGCTGATGTATTGTGCATGTTTGGCTGATATGGAAGTAGTAGTCACAATGTGATTCTGGTTGCAACCAGACATCCGCAAAACATCTATAGCAACAGGGTTTATAGGAGTACTGTATGTTTATTGTACTTTGAGTTCATCACATAGAATATCCTTTAATGTTAGAACCCATAACATTTTTCTCAGACATAATGAAATGCTGTGGTGTACAATCACAAGCTATAAACACAGTCTGATGAGTAGTTGTTCCTTCACCACCATGTTCTATTGTTATGAAGGAATGTGCATAGATAGACCAGTCAAGTCCCTATAGAAACCTCATTTGCACATGAAATGTTGAGTGCTGTACATTCTGATGATATTGGACCCCATGACAGTATATCAAATGTATCAAAATCCACACACAAATCCACTCCATCAAAAGCATCTTCAACTTCATCTGCTCATCATAGCACAGGCTGAAAAGGCTGCTGTCATGGAACAGGTGGCTTACACAAAAAACATGAAATTGAAGCACAACAGGAACAACTCAGAATGCAAAAGGAGCAACTGGAAATGGAGACTCAGCTGGCAGCAGCAAATGCAAAGGCCCATGTACTGGAAACCATGGGCCAAGGAACTCATCAAGAGTGTCAAGTGGTACAAACTCAAAGAAAGGAGCTGCTCATCCAAAGGAAACAACCCCATTCAACCTACTTTAAACCATACAACTCCACAAAAAGGAAATGTGACAATGGAAACCACAAAGCCTCCCTCCCAGCCACAGGTTGTGAGACCAAAACAACCACTTCATGAAAAATCTGCCAACGCTCATTTACATGACTCCTCTAATGCAATACTCTCTCCCCAGGCAAAATGTTCAAACCGAAAATATAATAAATCAAAATGTGCAAACTGAAAATGTACAGCTTCATGGGAAAAATAATGTTCAAGGTCATGTCACTCACACTACACCCCCTGCAGGTGATATTTGTAATGTGCTACGAAGACAGAATGAAAACTGCTTTACTGGTTAAGCAAAATCTGTATTCCACTTTACCACCAAGAGACATTCCAGTTTATGATGGTGACCCATTGCAATATGAAATGTTTATCAGGGCATTTGAGAGAGGAGTGGAGATAAATACTGACGATTACAGTGACTGCTTACATTACTTTGAACAAGATACAAAAGGCCATCCAAAAGACCTGATTCAAAGCTGCCAACAATATGCCTCCATCTCAGGGCTATCAAAGAGCAAAAGAGCTGCTCAAAGAGCATTTTGGGAATGAACACCAGAGAATTCACACTGGAGAAAAACCACACCACTGTGACCAATGTGGGAGCAAGTTTAAGACCAACGTTGAGTTAATGAGACATCAGATAATTCACACTGGTGAGAAACCCTATGGTTGTGACCAGTGTGGGAAACACTTCACTCATTTGACCAACCTTAAATCACACCATAGGATTCACACTGGAGAAAAGCCATACCAATGTGACCATTGTGGAAAGGCTTTCATTCAGTCCCATCACTTACAAAGTCACAAACTAGTTCACACAGGATGTAAACCCTTTCCTTGCAGTCAATGTGGAAAGGGTTTTACTGATTCAAGAAATCTAAAATATCATGAGCGCACACATATGTAAGGAAAACATGAACAGTATGACAAGATGTCACAGGAAATACATGTCATGTATATGTAGACTGGCCACCAGGCTTGGTGGATATATGCGCTGCATTTAGAGACTATTTCTAGTTGTTTATTAAGACTGCTAAACTGCTGACTGATAAGTTTCACAATGACCAGTTGGTTTGAAACATTTGTATACTTTTTTTTGCTAGAAGTTCGTGTTCAAAATGTTTAACTTACTTTGTAGTGAATGTCCCTCAATGCCCTGTTCCTCTATACTCTTAATGTGTTTATGACTGATTTTAACTGCTGGTGTTAGGAACGGCTGAGAGGAGTTTGGTCCTTTTGTTTCATTGGTTGGACTATTTTCAGTTGGCGTATATATACTTTTTTATTCATTTTACTGTTTTACTTTTACCTA
>NC_139950.1:47850949-48013449 GCF_963454915.1 Gymnoscopelus microlampas
AGTGATAGAAAAGATGCAAATGACAAAAACGTCATAAATATTCATGAAGCACATGTACTGAAGACCTTTTTAAATTGTAATGCCTTGAAATGATTCAAACCTCCATTTAAAGTGCATTAAGTTTAGCTGTGTGCTTAAATGAGCCCATGTGATCCACATCATTTAGAATGATCAAGAGCTTCAGATGCTCCTGAGTTGCTAGGCAACCACATGGTCTTTCTCTGAACAGCGCCACTCAGTGGAAGATGAGAGCAGTGGTTCTGGTGTCCTTCCTCTGTCCAGCTGTGCACATCAGCTATGTGGTGTTTCACTGAAAGACTTTTACAATGTTTAAAATCTTGTCAACATTTCCGTCATATGTCAAAGATGTGTCATGACTGACTGACATCATAATACTTGTATAAAAGCATGATGTGGTAAAGAGAAACAGACGTACGTGTGTGTGTGTGTGTGTGTGTGTGTGTGTGTGTGTGTGTGTGTGTGTGTGTGTGTGTGTGTGTGTGTGTGTGTGTGTGTGTGTGTGTGTGATAGGTAGGCTTACTTTGTACTGCAACAGCACAATCATTTCCATGACTTCTAGTGTAACATGTTAGACATCCTCCAGGTTATTTATGTACATGTTTATCTCTTTGTTAGACGTGTGTCTAGGAGCTCAGAACTAGAGCCCTGCCAGTGTGTGTTTACACACAGGTCTGGAGGTAGGCTTGCTTTTGTATTGTCACAGCACAAGCGTTTCTTTATGAATGAAATGAATATGAGTTCTCACCATGGTGTGTTTTATCATGCAGGCGGTGCTATGACCGAGTGACAAACTGTTTGCACCAACAACCTGGACATTCCCTGATCACCTGTTAACAGGGTACGTGTTCACTGTTATGATAAACATTGTGTCATTGAATTCCTTTTACTGCTACTTGTGGTGATGTATTGTGCATGTTTGGCTGATGTGGAAGTAGTAGTCACAATGTGATTCTGGTTGCAACCAGACATCCGCAAAACATATATAGCAACAGGGTTTATAGGAGTACTTTATGTTTATTGTACTTTGAGTTCATCACATAGATTAGAAGATCCTTTAATGTTAGAACCCATAACATTGTTCTCAGACATAATGAAATACTGTGGTGTACAATCACAAGCTATAAACACAGTCTGATGAGCAGTTGTTCCTTCACCACCATGTTCTATTGTTATGAAGGAATGTGCATAGATAGACCAGTCAAGTCCCTATAGAAACCTCATTTGCACATGAAAGACCAATTGGAAGGCCATAACGGATCTTGTAACATTAGACCACATCATATTTGTCAGATTAAATTAGATGATCACACTTGTTTCTTCTCCAAACCAGGTTCTATAAATGTGGTATATATTGTATATACAGTTTAAGTGGTAAAGTCAATATGAAGACTGTTCCAGTAATGTGAAAGGCTTTCAGTCAGTCCCATCACTTACAACGTCACAAGCTTGTACACACAGGATTTAAACCCTTTCCTTGCAGTCAATGTGGCAAGGGTTTTACTACTTCAGGAAATCTAAAACGTCATGAGCGCACACATATGTAAGGAAACCCCTATCACTGTGAACAGTGTGACAAGACATCAGTGGAAATAAATAAAAAAAACATATCAGAACAATGTTTAAAATCTTGTCAAATTATGCCGTCATATTTCATAGATATGTAGACTGGCCGCCCAGCCTTTTGGGAGATATGTGCTGTATTTATAGACTAGTCTTAAATAAAGCTTATAATGAGTGTCCCTCAATTTCCTGTTCCTCTATACTCTTAATGTGTTTGTTATGACTGTTGTTAACTGCTGGCGTTAGGAACGGTTGAAAGGGAGAGGAGAATGTGGTCTTTTTGTTTCAGTGACTGGACTATTTTCAGTTGGTATACTTTTATGGATTTCACTGTTTTACTTTGACCTTTTTTAAGTATTTGTATACTTTTTTTGCTAGAATTTAATAAACACTCTATTGAGACACATTCTTGGTTGTTGTTATTAATAATGTTCACAACATAAAATTAATATGAAGCATGTGTTGAAGGTCAGGTTATCCAGACTGCTGCAGCAAGCCTGGTCTTAAACATCACTAAAGTGTCATGTTTTCCCTCTTGCATTCCTTTCCCTAACCTCTGGGTACTGTCTGTACCAAGAATGGGGAAGTTGTAGTTGTATTGTTCAATGTGTAATTTTACTTTTTGCATTGAGAAACGTTTATTTTCGTTTTGATACAGTGAATTAATCCTCCCCAGTAATGCCTTGCAATGTATCCTTGTAGTGTGTCCATTGTGATATGCCAATACAGTATTAACCTGTTGTCAGAACAGAAGCATTGGAGTAATGTGAATTCATGGTTATCCATAAATAAGTTCATGTTGATATGACATTTAAAAATAATTAATTCTTAGCAGTAAACATAATATTGGTAAAAGCCAAATAGAATATTCCAGTTTATTGAAGCTGTGAACCCAGTAAACACATGGGAATGTGAATATGGAAAATATGTATATTGTGATGTGTAAGAAAGAATACATTATTGTATTGAATGTGAGAATATTGATGAACTTATATTTTAGGAACAGACCTATCCCACGTTTCGCCACAAGGTGGCAAATCCGCCTGGTAGAGACATGTAGTTTCAGGTGGTCAGGTGACCAGTCTTTCTTCAGATGAACAAGGAAGAGAGAAAAGCCTCAACTTACTCTGTCTCCCATGTGTCCCTGTTTATTCAGGTAAATTAAGTATTATAACATGTTCAATATGAGCACTTTGTAATCCACAGAAGAAGATAGTGTTAGACTGCTTGTGCCTCAGCCGCTTCCTGCTTCACATTGTTTTACATGTTTGTGCTTAAGCAGTGTCAATGTAATCCTTCATTTTAATGATGTAACCGTATCTGTTTAGACTTTGATTTATTGTGTGTGTGTGTGTGTGTGTGTGTGTGTGTGTGTGTGTGTGTGTGAGAGAGAGGTAGGCTTACTTTGTACTGCAACAGCACAACAATTTCCATGACTTCTAGTTGTTAGACATCCTCCAGGTTATTTATGTACATGTTTATCTCTTTGTTAGACGTGTGTCTAGGAGCTCAGAACTAGAGCCCTGCCAGTGTGTGTTTACACACAGGTCTGGAGGTAGGCTTGCTTTTGTATTGTCACAGCACAAGCGTGTCTTTATGAATGAAATGATATGATATGAGTTCTCATCATGGTGTGTTTTATCATGCAGGCGATGCTATGACCGAGTGACAAACTGTTTGCACCAACAACCTGGACATTCCCTGATCACCTGTTAACAGGGTACGTGTTCACTGTTATGATAAACATTGTGTCATTGAATGCCCTTTACTGCTACTTGTGCTGATGTATTGTGCATGTTTGGCTGATATGGAAGTAGTAGTCACAATGTGATTCTGGTTGCAACCAGACATCCGCAAAACATCTATAGCAACAGGGTTTATAGGAGTACTGTATGTTTATTGTACTTTGAGTTCATCACATAGAATATCCTTTAATGTTAGAACCCATAACATTTTTCTCAGACATAATGAAATGCTGTGGTGTACAATCACAAGCTATAAACACAGTCTGATGAGTAGTTGTTCCTTCACCACCATGTTCTATTGTTATGAAGGAATGTGCATAGATAGACCAGTCAAGTCCCTATAGAAACCTCATTTGCACATGAAATGTTGAGTGCTGTACATTCTGATGATATTGGACCCCATGACAGTATATCAAATGTATCAAAATCCACACACAAATCCACTCCATCAAAAGCATCTTCAACTTCATCTGCTCATCATAGCACAGGCTGAAAAGGCTGCTGTCATGGAACAGGTGGCTTACACAAAAAACATGAAATTGAAGCACAACAGGAACAACTCAGAATGCAAAAGGAGCAACTGGAAATGGAGACTCAGCTGGCAGCAGCAAATGCAAAGGCCCATTTACTGGAAACCATGGGCCAAGGAACTCATCAAGAGTGTCAAGTGGTACAAACTCAAAGAAAGGAGCTGCTCATCCAAAGGAAACAACCCCATTCAACCTACTTTAAACCATACAACTCCACAAAAAGGAAATGTGACAATGGAAACCACAAAGCCTCCCTCCCAGCCACAGGTTGTGAGACCAAAACAACCACTTCATGAAAAATCTGCCAACGCTCATTTACATGACTCCTCTAATGCAATACTCTCTCCCCAGGCAAAATGTTCAAACCGAAAATATAATAAATCAAAATGTGCAAACTGAAAATGTACAGCTTCATGGGAAAAATAATGTTCAAGGTCATGTCACTCACACTACACCCCCTGCAGGTGATATTTGTAATGTGCTACGAAGACAGAATGAAAACTGCTTTACTGGTTAAGCAAAATCTGTATTCCACTTTACCACCAAGAGACATTCCAGTTTATGATGGTGACCCATTGCAATATGAAATGTTTATCAGGGCATTTGAGAGAGGAGTGGAGATAAATACTGACGATTACAGTGACTGCTTACATTACTTTGAACAAGATACAAAAGGCCATCCAAAAGACCTGATTCAAAGCTGCCAACAATATGCCTCCATCTCAGGGCTATCAAAGAGCAAAAGAGCTGCTCAAAGAGCATTTTGGGAATGAACACCAGAGAATTCACACTGGAGAAAAACCACACCACTGTGACCAATGTGGGAGCAAGTTTAAGACCAACGTTGAGTTAATGAGACATCAGATAATTCACACTGGTGAGAAACCCTATGGTTGTGACCAGTGTGGGAAACACTTCACTCATTTGACCAACCTTAAATCACACCATAGGATTCACACTGGAGAAAAGCCATACCAATGTGACCATTGTGGAAAGGCTTTCATTCAGTCCCATCACTTACAAAGTCACAAACTAGTTCACACAGGATGTAAACCCTTTCCTTGCAGTCAATGTGGAAAGGGTTTTACTGATTCAAGAAATCTAAAATATCATGAGCGCACACATATGTAAGGAAAACATGAACAGTATGACAAGATGTCACAGGAAATACATGTCATGTATATGTAGACTGGCCACCAGGCTTGGTGGATATATGCGCTGCATTTAGAGACTATTTCTAGTTGTTTATTAAGACTGCTAAACTGCTGACTGATAAGTTTCACAATGACCAGTTGGTTTGAAACATTTGTATACTTTTTTTTGCTAGAAGTTCGTGTTCAAAATGTTTAACTTACTTTGTAGTGAATGTCCCTCAATGCCCTGTTCCTCTATACTCTTAATGTGTTTATGACTGATTTTAACTGCTGGTGTTAGGAACGGCTGAGAGGAGTTTGGTCCTTTTGTTTCATTGGTTGGACTATTTTCAGTTGGCGTATATATACTTTTTTATTCATTTTACTGTTTTACTTTTACCTATTTTTATGTTTTTATACTTTTTTAAGACTAGATTTTTGTGTTCAAAATATATGTTGTTTGCTTGATTTTAATAAACTTGAGATACATCCATGGCATCCACACTTAAGCACCCCTGGGCGGGCAATAAGTCGGGGGGTCCCGCGGTACAAACGCAGCGGGACCCTGGGGGTACAATGGGAACTTAGCACCAGCAGACTGACACCGGGCCAGGCCCCTGTGCGACCGAGCGGCAGGCATCTTTATATATTATTATATATTAATATTATAGAGACACAAATATATTATATATATATATATATATGTATATATATATATATATGTATATATATATATATATATATATATATATATATATATATATATGTATGTATGTATGTATGTATGTATGTATGTATGTATGTATGTATGTATGTATGTATGTATGTATGTATGTATGTATGTATGTATGTATGTATGTATGTATGTATGTATATATATATATATATATATATATATATATATATATATATATATATATATGTATATATATATATATATATATATATATATATATATATATATATATATGATTTGACTGGGAAAGAAGAACAATGCATGATATCACCTGGATAAATCTAGGTCTATTTGATAATATAATGCACTAGAATACTCTAGGACAGCTTTGTACTTTACTTTTGTACTTTGGGTTAGGGTTTCATCTTCAAATATGTCTCGTTTTCAATTATAACATTTTTAAAATTCACTCATTAGAGAACACACTTCCACAAAATACTTGTTCTAGATACTCTTAGATACTTAAGTCACCTTTTACTAATTATATTATGATAGGATGTATGGATATACGGTACATCATTGTTGTCATGTCCATAATTAAAAAGCCAGATAAATGATGCTGCCATTGGACTAAGTAGACTATTAACAAAGGTTTATGTTGGAAATATAAATATTTATAAATATGTAAAATGGTCAGTGGTCTGTGATTGACCTACAGCTTTTACATTCACATGTAATTCATGAGCACTAGCAGTCAATGGTAAACCAATAGACAAAACAATGACAGTGACTGACCTTTAATGACAATGAGCCACCATCCTAATGCACTACAAAGTCTCACACCCACCCAACAATGAATTAGTCTTACACTGGTAAAATTACTGACAGTCTGTTTGGTTTATTTTATTTTCAGCTTCTCTAAATGATTATACTACTACTACTGGTTGGTGCTATTAACAGCTACATCACTGAGTTCTATATACATATTTAATATCTAATATATTCTCTGATGAGAAAAGATGAAAACAGCATGTCTTTGACCAGTAGCCACACAAGTGATAGCAAATTCAAACATAACCTACGTATGTATTTGGTGAACAGGCATTTCCTACTAATGTGTATAATTAGCCTACACAAATGTCTATGGTGGAAAAGGTAATAATAGATAGTAGATATAGTATAAACTAAATGTCCTTCATAGTAAACAGTAAAGTTAAATGTCAGCAGTCAAATAAATAAAAAACAGTGCAGTTACTTAGTCAAGCTATTCTATCTTTCTCTTTCCTATGCACTCTACTGTTCTCTGGTCCTATACACTCTACTGTTGGGTGGCATGTGGATGCATCTTTTCAGTATTAAATAACTGGTTTCATGTCAATGCTTTGTACTGTCCTCCTGAAATGTGAATAAATGCACTGCTTTTGACCTTCCAGGGGCCTTACTTAATTTCATGTACACAAGTGAGTGATGATATGCATGGGCAATTGTATTTACCTAGAGGGCTCAAAATAATTCCTGCTGCCATTCTTGTTTGTTTGTTTTCGGTATGTACATACATTTGTATTGTGCATGTTTGGCTGATGTGGAAGTAGTAGTCACAATGTGATTCTGGTTGCAACCAGACACCAGCAAAACATCTATAGCAACAGGGTTTATTGGAGTACTTTATGTTTATTGTACTTTGAGTTCATCACATAGAAGATCCTTTAATGTTAGAACCCATAACATTGTTCTCAGACATAATGAACCACACGCTATAAACACAGTCTGATGAGCAGTTGTTCCTTCACCACCATGTTCTATTGTTATGAAGGAATGTGCATAGATAGACCAGTCAAGTCCCTATAGAAACCTCATTTGCACATGAAAGACCAATTGGAAGGCCTTAACGGATATTGTAACGTTAGACCACATCATATTTGTTGTCAGATTAATTTAGATGATCACACTTGTTTCTTCTCCAAACCAGGTTCTATAAATGTGGTATATATTTTATATACAGTGGTGTATAGTGGTTTAAGTGGTGAATTCAATATGAAGACTGTTCCAGTAATGTGAGGCTCAAACAGAGAAGGCTGTTAGTGCAAATTAACTCTGTATATATGTTTGTCTGTCGGTGTGGGGGAGGAGGGAGGGGTGGAGCACATGTATGGACATGTAAGATCATGCTGGGTTGTGATTGGTGGAGAGATGGTTTTATTGTTTTCCTATTTGGCCAATCATTCAAGCAGTTATTGGTTCCACCTCAGGCTCTCTAGTATAAGAAGAGTGTGTAGTTGTCATGCTTTCACAACTCCTCCAGGATATCAATTAGTTCAACCAGAACTTACTGTGGACTCCAGACTTCAGGTGAAGATGAACTCTCTCCACCCCACCAGGAACAATTCTGCTGAACAGGAGGAACCCAAAGACCTGCAAGACCTCAGTAAGTTACTTGTTTTCACTACTTTATTCCTCTTCCTTTTCTATAATTTCTTCCTCAAGTTTGACAATTGATTTTCAAGAACATCCTCTTTTTTATCCCGAATCCTGCATCTTGTCTTGTGGTTTTAAACTTTAGAACCCTAGTGCTCTAGACCTAGAGCTACTTAGTTACTAAGTCACCCTACTAATGCTATCATTGTTGTCATGTCCAGAATAAAAAACAAAATAATGAATACTTGACATTGCCATTGGACTAAAATTAACAAAGATTTGTGTTGGAAATAAAAATATGTATACATATGTCAAATGCAACCACGGTTAGTAAGTTATCAGTTGGGGATGCACTAACTAATACCTAAATAACGGTACTGTTCTTTCTCTCAACTATCTTCCCTTTGTCTTTGTTTTCAGTGTTGCATCATCAGTCTGGCTTCCCTGCCTTACCAGCTGTAAATAAACAGAAAAGAAGCTTGGCTAAACCAAAACACCACAGCTGTGACCAGTGTGGAAAACACTTCACTGGAATGGGCAGCCTTAAAATACACCAGAGGATTCATACTGGAGAAAAGCCATACCACTGTGACCAGTGTGGGAGTACATTCACTACATCAGCCAGCTTAACAACACACCAGAGAATTCACACTGGAGAAACACCACACCATTGTGACCAATGTGGGAGCAAGTTTAAGACCAACGCTGAGTTAAAGAAACACCAGAGAATTCACACTGGTGAGAAACCCTATGGTTGTGACCAGTGTGGGAAACACTTCACTCAATTGTCCACCCTTAAAAGACACCAGAGGATTCACACTGGAGAAAAGCCATACCACTGTGACCAGTGTGGGAGTAAATTCACTACAATGGGCTACTTAAAATCACACCAGAGAATTCACACTGGAGAAACACCATACCATTGTGACCAATGTGGGAGCAAGTTTAAGACCAACACTCACTTAATAAGACACCAGAGAATTCACACTGGTGAGAAACCCCATAGTTGTGACCAGTGTGGGAAACACTTCACTCAATTGTCCGCCCTTAAAACACACCAGATGATTCATACTGGAGAAAAGCCATACCAATGTGACCAGTGTGGAAAGGCTTTCAGTCGGTCCCATCACTTACAAAGTCACAAGCTAGTTCACACAGGATTTAAACCCTTTCCTTGCAGTCAATGTGGAAAGGGTTTTACTACTTCAAGCAATCTAAAATGTCATGAGCGCACACATATGTAAGGAAAACATGAACAGTATGACAAGACGTCACTGGAAATACATGTCATTGATATGTAGACTGGCCACCAGGCTTGGTGGAGATATGCGCTGCATTTAGAGACTATTTCTAGTTGTTTATTAAGACTGCTGACTGACAAGTTTCACAATGATCAGTTGGTTTGAAACATTTGTATTCTTTTTTTTGCTAGAAGTTTTTGTTTCAAATGTTTAACTTACTTTTTAGTGAATGTCCATCAATGCCCTATTCCTCTATACTCCTAATGTGTTTGTGATGACTGTTGTTAACTGCTGGTGTTAGGAACGGCTGAGAGGAGTTTGGTCCTTTTGTTTCATTGGCTGGACTATTTTCAGTTGGCATATATACTTTTTTTCAGTTCACTGTTTTACTTGATTTACCTGATTTTATGTTGTTATATTTTTTTAAGACTACATTTTTGTGTTCAAAAATATATGTTGTTTGCTTGAATTTAATAAACTTTCAATTGAGATACATCCATGGCATCCACACTTAAGCACGATAAGTCGGGGGGTCCATCACTAAATTGTCATGTTGTCCCTCTTTTGCCTTCCTTTCACTAACCTCTGGGTACTGTATGTGCCAACAATGGGGAAGTTAAGGAAGATCACCCATTAGAATACCACTTCAGTAATGATTTGACTGGGAAAGAAGTAAAATGCATGATATCACCTGGATAAATCTAAGTCTATTTGATAATATAATGCACTAGAATACTCTAGGGCAGCTTTGTACTTTAAACTTTACATTCAAGTATCATGTTTATTAGGAGGTGTTGATTAAATGACCATAATATCACCAGCAAACATTGATATCTTGATATTCAAACATGTTCACAAGCAACCTACAGTAGTTGCTTGTGTCTTACTTTAGTTTAAGCTACATTTCAATCACCTGTTATGAACAAAGTATACATGACAACTAAGGTCTTGGACCATGATTGGTAAATGTTCTGTTCCTCTATACTCTTAATGTGTTTGCTATGACTGTTGTTGACCGCTGAGGTTTGGAACAATGGAGCAAAGAAACACATATTGGTCCTGATGTTCTATTGACTGGACTGGATTTGTGTCCAAAATAAAGTAGCTGAATGAGTTGGATTTTTCTGCTTCAACTTAATAAACATTGTTCAATTAAGATACATTCCTGGCTGTTGATATTTATTAGGACCTAAGTAGTCTACTTAATGTCCCTTTATTATGTTCACTGACTGCAATACATGTGAATGAAAAAGCTATAGATCAATCAATGACCAGTGAACCATCATCATTACACTACTGTTCTTTACAGACAAAACAATGACAATGACCTACTTTAATGACAATGAGCCACCATCCTAATGCACTACAAAGTCTCACACCCACCCAACAATGAATTAGTCTTACACTGGTGAAATTACTCTAACAGTCTATTTGGTGGAGTCAACACCACAGTTCTGTCTCCAACAGCCTGCACTACCTCAATATGACCTGGAGGTCAGCTCTACAAGGTTGTTGAAGATGTAGGATGTAGGAGTTAAATAACTCCAGCAGGTGGCAGTAGTGCAAACACAATGGATGCAAGCTGCCCGTTAACATCCACAGAAAAAGATAGTGTTAGACTGCTTGTGCCTCAGCCACTTCCTGCTTCACCTTGTTTTACATGTTTGTGCTTCAGTAGTGTCAATGTAATCCTTCATTTTAATGATGTAACCTTATCTGTTTAGACATTGAGTGTGTGTGTGTGTGTGTGTGTGTGTGTGTGTGTGTGTGTGTGTGTGTGTGTGTGTGTGTGTGTGTGTGTGTGTGTGTGTGTGTGTGTGTGTGTGTGTGTGTGTGTGTGTGTGTGTGTGTGTGTGTGTGTGTGCGCGCGTGTGGTAGGCTTATTTTGTACTGCAACACACAAGCATTTCCATGACTTCTAGTGTAACATGTTAGACATCCTCTAGGTTATTTATGTACATGTTTATCTCTTTGTTAGACGTGTGTCTAGGAGCTCAGAACTAGAGCCCTGCCAGTGTGTGTTTACACACAGGTCTGGAGGTAGGCTTGCTTTTGTATTGTCACAGCACAAGCGTTTCTTTATGAATGAAATGAATATGAGTTCTCACCATGGTGTGTTTTATCATGCAGGCGGTGCTATGACCGAGTGACAAACTGTTTGCACCAACAACCTGGACATTCCCTGATCACCTGTTAACAGGGTACGTGTTCACTGTTATGATACACATTGTGTCATTGAATGCCTTTTACTGCTACTTGTGCTGGTGTATTGTGCATGTTTGGCTGATGTGGAAGTAGTAGTCACAATGTGATTCTGGTTGCAACCAGACATCAGCAAAACATCTATAGCAACAGGGTTTATAGGAGTACTTTATGTTTATTGTACTTTGAGTTCATCACGTAGAAGATCCTTTAATGTTAGAACCCATAACACGCTAACACGCTAGGATTTTGTTTTTTTTACATTAACCACTTGAACCCTAGAAATCCATTTCTGAGGGGAACGTCAGCCAAAAACAGCAGATCTACAAGCTCTCAACGCCTCACCCTGCGAGGCGTTGAGAGCTTGTAGATCGGCTATTTTTGGCAAAGAGGCTATAGGTGTAGAGAGAAAAAAGAGCAGACTAAGTAAAAAAAAAACTTTAATCTGAAACACAATTTTATACAATATAGGGTAGGGGGTCCCTGCTTTATCTCTCTCTCAACTAGGGGGTCCTGAAAACGTTGAAGACCCCTGGTCTATAGCTTCACTATTCACATGTAATTCAGTCAGTAAAGTAGTGCATAATGATGATGGTTCATTGTCATTAAAGGTGAGTCATTTGCATTGGTTTACCTTGTAAAGAACATAATGATGACTTGATGTGTAATTCAGTCAGTCAGTGAGAACTCGTACACAATGGAAGGACATCATTGTGGTACTATTGCTCTGCCAGTGATAGAAAAGATGCAAATGACAAAAACGTCATAAATATTCATGAAGCACATGTACTGAAGACCTTTTTAAATTGTAATGCCTTGAAATGATTCAAACCTCCATTTAAAGTGCATTAAGTTTAGCTGTGTGCTTAAATGAGCCCATGTGATCCACATCATTTTGAATGATCAAGAGCTTCAGATGCTCCTGAGTTGCTAGGCAACCACATGGTCTTTCTCTGAACAGCGCCACTCAGTGGAGGATGAGAGCAGTGGTTCTGGTGTCCTTCCTCTGTCCAGCTGTGCACATCAGCTATGTGGTGTTTCACTGAAAGACTTTTACAATGTTTAAAATCTTGTCAACATTTCCGTCATATGTCAAAGATTTGTCATGACTGACTGACATCATAATACTTGTATAAAAGCATGATGTGGTAAAGAGAAACAGACGTACTTGTGTGTGGACAGAATGAAAACTGCTTTACTGGTTAAGCAAAATCTGTATTCCACTTTACCACCAAGAGACATTCCAGTTTATGATGGTGACCCATTGCAATATGAAATGTTTATCAGGGCATTTGAGAGAGGAGTGGAGAAAAATACTGACGATTACAGTGACTGCTTACATTACTTTGAACAAGATACAAAAGGCCATCCAAAAGACCTGATTCAAAGCTGCCAACAATATGCCTCCATCTCAGGGCTATCAAAGAGCAAAAGAGCTGCTCAAAGAGCATTTTGGGAATGAGCACAAGATAGCAACAGCATATATGGAAAAGGATTCTGCCTGGGCAGCTATCAAAATGGGAGGATGTGAAAGGATTGCAGGCATTTTCTCTCTGCCTCAGAGGCTGCTGCAATGTGATGGAAAATATGGCTTACATGGAGGAGATGAACGTTGTTTCAAATATGGGGACCATTCTCATGAAGCTGCCATACAAGCTCAGATAAACCTGGAGGAACAAGGCATGCGAGCTACAGGAGAGGCATGGACATGGTGCTAAGCTTTCTGACCTTGTACAATTCATAGAGAGACAGGTAAAAATACTGTCTGACCCGCTGTTTGGAAACATCCAAGATGCTAAGCAAACTACAACTGTCAAAACCTCAACCATCATCAAACCAAGAGACACAATAGACATTCCAAGAAGAAGCAGTTTTGCCACAACAGTAACACCCATAGAAACAGCAGTGCAGTCAAATGGAGTGGAAAGAAGTGTATTCATCAGGTATCATAATTGTCTTTTCTGCAATAAAAGTGGTTACACATTGGAGCGGTGTCCACAGATGAAAGAGAGAAGACACAGAGAGAAGATGGACTACTTAAAGGAAAAGGGAGTCTGTTTTGGCTGTTTGAAAAGAGGACACTTAAGCAGAGACTGCACAAGTCGTTTAACCTGTGATACATGTGAACAAAACCATCCCGATATACTCCACATTGAAGAAACAGAAAAGAAATCAATAGGAAACAATGCTGTCGTCTCACCTCACACATGTGGTCATATTGGGGCCGGTGATGAAACCTCCATCTTCTCCATAGTACCCGTTCAAGTGAAGAGCCACAGGGAGACAGTGTTGCAAACATATGCATTTTTGGACCATGGAAGCACATCCACATTCTGCACTGAAAACTTAATGAGAAGGCTAAACATTACCGGACAAAAAACAAATATTCTGCTCCACACAATGAACCAAGTGAAGCCTGAGACGAGTCACCATATCTCAGGTTTGGAAATAGCCAAGTTGGACAAAAATGATTTCATACAACTCCCTAATTAGGGATGCAAATTATCGATCAATTCATTAATTGATAATTGATAACCTTATCAACCGATTAACCGGTTAACTGATAAGCGGCGTTTTTTTTTAAATCTGAGAATCTTAATTTCCCTCAATAAGGTCTAACATAAAAATCTACATTTTGCTGATATACAGAATACAAAAGGCATATTATATTCATTAATCAAATATTTATTTGACCATTTGAGATACAGGCAATGGCATCTTTGGATGAGGAACAGAAAATTAAATCTACAAATCATCATATCTTGGGTTCCGAGCATTTTTTTTTTTCAATTAATTGTTAATCGTTTGATTTAATCGGATAATTTCTTAATCGATTAATTCGATTAATCGATTAAGCTAAGTAAAAAAAAAACTTTAATCTGAAACACAATTTTATACAATATAGGGTAGGGGGTCCCTGCTTTATCTCTCTCTCAACTAGGGGGTCCTGAAAACGTTGAAGACCCCTGGTCTATAGCTTCACTATTCACATGTAATTCAGTCAGTAAAGTAGTGCATAATGATTGTCATTAAAGGTGAGTCATTTGCATTGGTTTACCTTGTAAAGAACATAATGATGACTTGATGTGTAATTCAGTCAGTCAGTGAGAACTCGTACACAATGGAAGGACATCATTGTGGTACTATTGCTCTGCCAGTGATAGAAAAGATGCAAATGACAAAAACGTCATAAATATTCATGAAGCACATGTACTGAAGACCTTTTTAAATTGTAATGCCTTGAAATGATTCAAACCTCCATTTAAAGTGCATTAAGTTTAGCTGTGTGCTTAAATGAGCCCATATGATCCACATCATTTTGAATGATCAAGAGCTTCAGATGCTCCTGAGTTGCTAGGCAACCACATGGTCTTTCTCTGAACAGCGCCACTCAGTGGAGGATGAGAGCAGTGGTTCTGGTGTCCTTCCTCTGTCCAGCTGTGCACATCAGCTATGTGGTGTTTCACTGAAAGACTTTTACAATGTTTAAAATCTTGTCAACATTTCCGTCATATGTCAAAGATTTGTCATGACTGACTGACATCATAATACTTGTATAAAAGCATGATGTGGTAAAGAGAAACAGACGTACTTGTGTGTGTGTGTGTGTGTGTGTGTGTGTGTGTGTGTGTGTGTGTGTGTGTGTGTGTGTGTGTGTGTGTGTGTGATAGGTAGGCTTACTTTGTACTGCAACAGCACAAGCATTTCCATGACTTCTAGTGTAACATGTTGGACATCCTCCAGGTTGTTTATGTACATGTTTATCTCTTTGTTAGACGTATGTCTAGGAGCTCAGAACTAGAGCCCTGCTAGTGTGTGTTTACACACAGGTCTGGAGGTAGGCTTGCTTTTGTATTGTCACAGCACAAGCGTTTCTTTATGAATGAAATGAATATGAGTTCTCACCATGGTGTGTTTTATCATGCAGGCGGTGCTATGCCCGAGTGACAAACTGTTTGCACCAACAACCTGGACATTCCCTGATCACCTGTTAACAGGGTACGTGTTCACTGTTATGATAAACATTGTGTCATTGAATTCCTTTTACTGCTACTTGTGGTGATGTATTGTGCATGTTTGGCTGATGTGGAAGTAGTAGTCACAATGTGATTCTGGTTGCAACCAGACATCCGCAAAACATATATAGCAACAGGGTTTATAGGAGTACTTTATGTTTATTGTACTTTGAGTTCATCACATAGATTAGAAGATCCTTTAATGTTAGAACCCATAACATTGTTCTCAGACATAATGAAATACTGTGGTGTACAATCACAAGCTATAAACACAGTCTGATGAGCAGTTGTTCCTTCACCACCATGTTCTATTGTTATGAAGGAATGTGCATAGATAGACCAGTCAAGTCCCTATAGAAACCTCATTTGCACATGAAAGACCAATTGGAAGGCCATAACGGATCTTGTAACATTAGACCACATCATATTTGTCAGATTAAATTAGATGATCACACTTGTTTCTTCTCCAAACCAGGTTCTATAAATGTGGTATATATTGTATATACAGTTTAAGTGGTAAAGTCAATATGAAGACTGTTCCAGTAATGTGAAAGGCTTTCAGTCAGTCCCATCACTTACAACGTCACAAGCTTGTACACACAGGATTTAAACCCTTTCCTTGCAGTCAATGTGGCAAGGGTTTTACTACTTCAGGAAATCTAAAACGTCATGAGCGCACACATATGTAAGGAAACCCCTATCACTGTGAACAGTGTGACAAGACATCAGTGGAAATAAATAAAAAAAACATATCAGAACAATGATTAAAATCTTGTCAAATTATGCCGTTGTATTTCATAGATATGTAGACTGGCCGCCCAGCCTTTTGGGAGATATGTGCTGTATTTATAGACTAGTCTTAAATAAAGCTTATAATGAGTGTCCCTCAATTTCCTGTTCCTCTATACTCTTAATGTGTTTGTTATGACTGTTGTTAACTGCTGGCGTTAGGAACGGTTGAAAGGGAGAGGAGAATGTGGTCTTTTTGTTTCAGTGACTGGACTATTTTCAGTTGGTATACTTTTATGGATTTCACTGTTTTACTTTGACCTTTTTTAAGTATTTGTATACTTTTTTGCTAGAATTTAATAAACACTCTATTGAGACACATTCTTGGTTGTTGTTATTAATAATGTTCACAACATAAAATTAATATGAAGCATGTGTTGAAGGTCAGGTTATCCAGACTGCTGCAGCAAGCCTGGTCTTAAACATCACTAAAGTGTCATGTTTTCCCTCTTGCATTCCTTTCCCTAACCTCTGGGTACTGTCTGTACCAAGAATGGGGAAGTTGTAGTTGTATTGTTCAATGTGTAATTTTACTTTTTGCATTGAGAAACGTTTATTTTCGTTTTGATACAGTGAATTAATCCTCCCCAGTAATGCCTTGCAATGTATCCTTGTAGTGTGTCCATTGTGATATGCCAATACAGTATTAACCTGTTGTCAGAACAGAAGCATTGGAGTAATGTGAATTCATGGTTATTCATAAATAAGTTCATGTTGATATGACATTTAAAAATAATTAATTCTTAGCAGTAAACATAATATTGGTAAAAGCCAAATAGAATATTCCAGTTTATTGAAGCTGTGAACCCAGTAAACACATGGGAATGTGAATATGGAAAATATGTATATTGTGATGTGTAAGAAAGAATACATTATTGTATTGAATGTGAGAATATTGATGAACTTATATTTTAGGAACAGACCTATCCCACGTTTCGCCACAAGGTGGCAAATCCGCCTGGTAGAGACATGTAGTTTCAGGTGGTCAGGTGACCAGTCTTTCTTCAGATGAACAAGGAAGAGAGAAAAGCCCAAACTTACTCTGTCTCCCATGTGTCCCTGTTTATTCAGGTAAATTAAGTATTATAACATGTTCAATATGAGCACTTTGTAATCCACAGAAGAAGATAGTGTTAGACTGCTTGTGCCTCAGCCACTTCCTGCTTCACATTGTTTTACATTTTTGTGCTTAAGTAGTGTCAATGTAATCCTTCATTTTAATGATGTAACCGTATCTGTTTAGACTTTGATTTATTGTGTGTGTGTGTGTGTGTGTGTGTGTGTGTGTGTGTGTGTGTGTGTGTGTGTGTGTGTGTGTGTGTGTGTGTGTGTGTGTTTGTGTGAGAGAGAGGTAGGCTTACTTTGTACTGCAACAGCACAACAATTTCCATGACTTCTAGTTGTTAGACATCCTCCAGGTTATTTATGTACATGTTTATCTCTTTGTTAGACATGTGTCTAGGAGCTCAGAACTAGAGCCCTGCCAGTGTGTGTTTACACACAGGTCTGGAGGTAGGCTTGCTTTTGTATTGTCACAGCACAAGCGTGTCTTTATGAATGAAATTATATGATATGAGTTCTCATCATGGTGTGTTTTATCATGCAGGCGATGCTATGACCGAGTGACAAACTGTTTGCACCAGCAACCTGGACATTCCCTGATCACCTGTTAACAGGGTACGTGTTCACTGTTATGATAAACATTGTGTCATTGAATGCCCTTTACTGCTACTTGTGCTGATGTATTGTGCATGTTTGGCTGATATGGAAGTAGTAGTCACAATGTGATTCTGGTTGCAACCAGACATCCGCAAAACATCTATAGCAACAGGGTTTATAGGAGTACTGTATGTTTATTGTACTTTGAGTTCATCACATAGAATATCCTTTAATGTTAGAACCCATAACATTTTTCTCAGACATAATGAAATGCTGTGGTGTACAATCACAAGCTATAAACACAGTCTGATGAGTAGTTGTTCCTTCACCACCATGTTCTATTGTTATGAAGGAATGTGCATAGATAGACCAGTCAAGTCCCTATAGAAACCTCATTTGCACATGAAATGTTGAGTGCTGTACATTCTGATGATATTGGACCCCATGACAGTATATCAAATGTATCAAAATCCACACACAAATCCACTCCATCAAAAGCATCTTCAACTTCATCTGCTCATCATAGCACAGGCTGAAAAGGCTGCTGTCATGGAACAGGTGGCTTACACAAAAAACATGAAATTGAAGCACAACAGGAACAACTCAGAATGCAAAAGGAGCAACTGGAAATGGAGACTCAGCTGGCAGCAGCAAATGCAAAGGCCCATGTACTGGAAACCATGGGCCAAGGAACTCATCAAGAGTGTCAAGTGGTACAAACTCAAAGAAAGGAGCTGCTCATCCAAAGGAAACAACCCCATTCAACCTACTTTAAACCATACAACTCCACAAAAAGGAAATGTGACAATGGAAACCACAAAGCCTCCCTCCCAGCCACAGGTTGTGAGACCAAAACAACCACTTCATGAAAAATCTGCCAACGCTCATTTACATGACTCCTCTAATGCAATACTCTCTCCCCAGGCAAAATGTTCAAACCGAAAATATAATAAATCAAAATGTGCAAACTGAAAATGTACAGCTTCATGGGAAAAATAATGTTCAAGGTCATGTCACTCACACTACACCCCCTGCAGGTGATATTTGTGCTACGAAGACAGAATGAAAACTGCTTTACTGGTTAAGCAAAATCTATATTCCACTTTACCACCAAGAGACATTCCAGTTTATGATGGTGACCCATTGCAATATGAAATGTTTATCAGGGCATTTGAGAGAGGAGTGGCGAAAAATACTGACGATTACAGTGACTGCTTACATTACTTTGAACAAGATACAAAAGGCCATCCAAAAGACCTGATTCAAAGCTGCCAACAATATGCCTCCATCTCAGGGCTATCAAAGAGCAAAAGAGCTGCTCAAAGAGCATTTTGGGAATGAGCACAAGATAGCAACAGCATATATGGAAAAGGATTCTGCCTGGGCAGCTATCAAAATGGGAGGATGTGAAAGGATTGCAGGCATTTTCTCTCTGCCTCAGAGGCTGCTGCAATGTGATGGAAAATATGGCTTACATGGAGGAGATGAACGTTGTTTCAAATATGGGGACCATTCTCATGAAGCTGCCATACAAGCTCAGATAAACCTGGAGGAACAAGGCATGCGAGCTACAGGAGAGGCATGGACATGGTGCTAAGCTTTCTGACCTTGTACAATTCATAGAGAGACAGGTAAAAATACTGTCTGACCCGCTGTTTGGAAACATCCAAGATGCTAAGCAAACTACAACTGTCAAAACCTCAACCATCATCAAACCAAGAGACACAATAGACATTCCAAGAAGAAGCAGTTTTGCCACAACAGTAACACCCATAGAAACAGCAGTGCAGTCAAATGGAGTGGAAAGAAGTGTATTCATCAGGTATCATAATTGTCTTTTCTGCAATAAAAGTGGTTACACATTGGAGCGGTGTCCACAGATGAAAGAGAGAAGACACAGAGAGAAGATGGACTACTTAAAGGAAAAGGGAGTCTGTTTTGGCTGTTTGAAAAGAGGACACTTAAGCAGAGACTGCACAAGTCGTTTAACCTGTGATACATGTGAACAAAACCATCCCGATATACTCCACATTGAAGAAACAGAAAAGAAATCAATAGGAAACAATGCTGTCGTCTCACCTCACACATGTGGTCATATTGGGGCCGGTGATGAAACCTCCATCTTCTCCATAGTACCCGTTCAAGTGAAGAGCCACAGGGAGACAGTGTTGCAAACATATGCATTTTTGGACCATGGAAGCACATCCACATTCTGCACTGAAAACTTAATGAGAAGGCTAAACATTACCGGACAAAAAACAAATATTCTGCTCCACACAATGAACCAAGTGAAGCCTGAGACGAGTCACCATATCTCAGGTTTGGAAATAGCCAAGTTGGACAAAAATGATTTCATACAACTCCCTAATTAGGGATGCAAATTATCGATCAATTCATTAATTGATAATTGATAACCTTATCAACCGATTAACCGGTTAACTGATAAGCGGCGTTTTTTTTTAAATCTGAGAATCTTAATTTCCCTCAATAAGGTCTAACATAAAAATCTACATTTTGCTGATATACAGAATACAAAAGGCATATTATATTCATTAATCAAATATTTATTTGACCATTTGAGATACAGGCAATGGCGTCTTTGGATGAGGAACAGAAAATTAAATCTTCAAATCATCATATCTTGGGTTCCGAGCATTTTTTTTTTTTCAATTAATTGTTAATCGTTTGATTTAATCGGATAATTTCTTAATCGATTAATTTGATTAATCGATTAATTGTTAACATCCCTATCCCTAATGTGTTCACTCATTAAACCATGCCTGTTTCACAACACACTATTCCAAAAACAACAGGGCTTGTCACCATGGCCTTATTTGAAACGCATCAAATTGCAAGAAAAAGACTCTGGTGTTGACCTACTGATTGGCAGAAATGCTTCAAAGTTATTGGAACCTTTGGAGGTGGTTAACAGCCAGGCAGATGGACCATATGCTTTGAGGACCCTATTGGGGTGGGTCATCTATGGTCCCTTGATAGGAGACAACAATGTCAGGGATGACATAGTTCTTTGCCCTCTACTAACATGACCACTTGCCCGGTGATTTATTGACTATGGTTCACGGAATTTATTTTCTGATATTGCACTAACATGTTTGTGCTGTCTTTTTCAGGTCATGTATGCCAGGGATGTTTGGTTGGAGGATGGAAAGGAGACAGAGGGTACAATTCCTAATAATTGGATCGACAGGGGTAAGGGAACCATTAGATGGCCAAATGCCAAACAAACACAACTTACAAGATGAGAAAGGACCCCCAGGAGGACTGGCTGACGTTCCAGTTAGTCAATATAAAGATGACTTCAGGCAGGTTTTGTTTTTGGATCATTTACTCAATAATTCAAGTACAAATAGTTGAATCAATGTTTACAGTTGAATTGTATAACTTCTAGTTAAAGCTTGTGAATGTGACAACCTGACCAGCCAAGCAGAGGAGGAAGAGGAGGATGTGGATGTGGTGATAAGAGGGAAAAGGAACCTGTTAAAAGACAAGATGATGACTGATGTAGAAATATGTTTCTCAAGTAACTTCTAAATATGAAATGTGTTAACAGAAACTGGGCCTCACATTGTAGACCATTCATGTTTTATATGACGTGGGTAACTTTCTTCTATAATCAATTTACAAGTCCAATGTCAAAAATGACAATCAAATGCTTTAATAAGGCTGTCTATTTTAGATATGGATATGTTTATTTTTACTTTATATTGCAGCCGTATAGGTACCCTCCTTTCCTATCGCACCAAGGAAGTTGCAGTCCAGCCAGGACAACAATGTGTTACTCAATGCTTGTTGAGTATTGATGTCAATTTATGAAATATGATAATGATGTATTGGGTACACACAACATGAAATCAGTTACAAGCTGATTGTTATGTTTCAGACTCTGAAAATCAAGCCCTGGTTGACCTGGTGGATGTCATGGTGGACACCATGTCTGTCGAGTTGGATCATGCTGAGGGGTCTTGGCACAGGGAAATGTCTACACACAGTGAGCATGCATCACATTTAAGCAGTCACTTTTTGTTTACAAATCAATATTTGGTATCTAAGAAAATTATTTGTCTTTTCCAGGCTCCCGACATGCAAGTGTAGCACCTCGGAGCAGAGAAATGTCCACACCCTGTGAGTATTCACTTTCTCCATTGCACCAACAAATTTAAAGTACAGTCAGTACAAGGTGTTACATGTTGTGCATACTAAAGAAATCATTACCATACCTAATTAAGCAATGAGTAAGTAGTTACAGGCTCAATGTGTTGAACTATGTGTATCAGAGGAGATGTGTGATTGTCAACATCTAAGACCAACCAGTAGGGGTAGTCTTTTTCAGTGTGACATGGTATTGTAGTAGTAGTATTATGTCCAAGTATTAAGTCAGCATCAGCATCAGGTCCAGGACCAGCCACGACTCCAGGTACAGCAACAGCTCGGAGGCACTCTGTCAGGTCCAGACATGATGACAGGTCCCACCGCAGTGATGGGTCGAGGGACGCGGTCAGGTCCAGACATGACAGATCCAGGGACACCGTCAGGCATGGTGAGTTGTCCAAAGGCCCCAAGTAATCAAAACCTTTACAATTCAGCAAGTAGTAGCGTGCACCCCTAATTGTTACAATATGACACATTTATTATTTCTCATCTAATGTATAGTCATCTTTCTTGGAAAGTTTGAATGCAAAAATATCACTTTCTAATTTCTAAAATGTACTTTTGTTCTTCTTACAGGTGCTATGCAGTGACTGAGAGGCCAACATGGGCATTCCCATTGCCAACACAAGGTAAGTTCTGAGCTATTTCAATGAAGACAGGACACTGGCCAAGAAAACTGGGGGACAATTAATTTGCAACCCTTCTCTCTTCTGCCCTTTCTCTCCTTTTTCCTTTACTGTTCTCTCTCTCTCCTCTCCTATCGGGACACAAACACTGCTCTTCAATTATAGCAGTGTTTTGTATCATTGTAGGGTGGTGTCTATAATGTCAGATAGCATTTTACCTGCCTCTTCAGCGGTCAGTCATGTTGAGAGAATGGAGAACATGGAGGACTTCCAGAGAGAGGAGCAACTCCTCAGTGATGTCCAAGCTTTTAATACCCTGGTAGGCGTTTACAAGAGTCTGGAAGTAATGATCAGCATAACGCACTGTAAGATGCACACTTTTTATGTTCCTCTGGGGTATTTTCATGGACTTATTCCAACAGGTGCTGCAACTTTCCCGTATTGGAGGGAAGGACATTAAGGACTGTGTCCAAGTTCTTGACACTGATGTTTCAACATGCAATATGAATTAACCCTTTGTGTGATGTTTGGGTGCGCTGTGGTTTTCAATGTCTGAACAATTATTTGTTTAATTCTTCTAGGTGAGGGCATGTTTCCATTCATATGCCTTTTTTAGCTTAACACCTGAACCCTCTGTTATGTCATGTCAATGACATAATGGTTGAACATTAAGTGAACATTAGTAGTATAAAGGGTTTATACCATGTTTTACAAAAAATCCTAATCCTATTACATTATTAACATAAATGTCTATTGTTTTTCTTCAGGCTCTTCAGTAACAGCCTGATGGCACAGTTCAGCATGAAGGCGAAGGGGAAAAAGAGAAGACGCCTTTGGAGAAGACTAAGACTTCTAGAGCAATACAAGGTGTGTCATGTTGACCAAGGACAGACAAGCGGCACCCGCCAATCTCTACATTGAATTGGGTAAAACATTTCCTTCCCTGTTAACATTAGAAAATACAATGCCATCTGTCTACCGTTGGCTATCATAACATTTTAAATAACTGTGGTGGTTAGGTGTAGAAGGGAGATGGCTTTGTATTAAACTAGTTGTGGATGTACAAGCAACACATTTTTGCCATCCATCTTTCAAGATGTTGGTTTTGGGGGCAATATATGGCGAGCATTCAGGGTTCAGGGGAGCTGTTGGACGACCTGCTGGTGCCTCCCCCTAAGATCTTGAACCTCCTACCAGGTGGCAGGAGTTTCAAAGAGATGGTGGGAAGGGTGGGAGGAGTCATTATGCTCATGGCCTTCCTGACACATCGATCTGTGTATTATGTCAGATAGGGACTGGGACAGCATTTTCAATTGTCTTTTTCTACTCTGCAGATGCAGTCATGAAATTCGACCCAGAAGCCACAGAGGACCTCATAAGGCAGCATGCTCCAGCAAGAAGGGGAGGCGGAGGACACACAGCAGGCCTCAGGACTGATTTAACTTGAACTTTCACTGTCCATTGTGGGGGATCTTGGTGTCACAGTATTGTACAGTATTGTGTATTTTGTTCTGTTCTGTTCTGTTCAACAAAGTAGCTCTGGTTGGACCTTACCCTGGTAGCTCACTGGCTATTCAGTGCAGCACTTGTTTAATATTTTCCCGTTGTTGTGGGACTGACCCAAGCAAAAATGGCACTGTTTAGGAGGTTCTCCCTGCAAAGTAGGCTGTGCTATTATGTTTTATTACTATTGTATTTTCATTCGACCAGTGACGTGTAAGAAAAGAGAGAATTTAACTGTTCTGTTCTGGATCAAGCTTAATCAGCCCTAGTGACTGCTGTGTGTGTGTGTGTGTGTGTGTGTGTGTGTGTGTGTGTTTTACCACAGCTTTGAGCTGGAGAAGCTGTGTCGGTTCACCATGTCCGTGCGCAAGAACTACCGACGTGTTCCGTACCACAACTGGAAGCATGCGGTGACGGTGGCTCACTGCATGTGGGTCAGTGACGTGACACACAAAAAAAAAGTGTTTTTTAAAAACCTTTAAATAACAGGAATAAAAATTATTCACTTTTGTTCTACTCACTCTCATCTTTATGGAAACATATTTTGTTTTTAGATATTTTATTGAAATCAGAGTTTATTCAGCATTTTGTTGTACTTGTGCCTAAAATCGTCATATGGTGTGACATGACAATAATTGTTTATAAAATGAAAATGGAGTACACCTTTCTTAAGTTACTCCCTTTATCAAAGTCCTTTATCATAACTAACCTGTAATCCACTATAGTTTTGTGAAAATGTATTAAATCTGTATATTATTGTGACTCTTCGTGATACTATTTTCTATGTAATCCATGAACATTTTTTGGTTTCATCATTAATAAAGGTATGATTTTTTCACTATTTGGAACGTCACACCAAATGATTTAGGGTCACACCGTATGATGATATCTTCATGTTTCAAAGGAAACTGTGTTTTAACCTACCTATTAGTGAGTAATAGGTAGGCCGGTTCTGTTCAGAATTTGTCGTCTCACGTCTTTTTGAGTGGTGCCAACCACTTCTATATATGACTTTGTCTGTGTGTCCGTGTGTCCGGGTGTATGTCCAATAAACAAACATTGATGACAACATAAATACGGGGCTCATCAAAGGCACCACTCTCTTCACACAGGGTGTGATTTTTGGTGCGGTGTAGCCGCCCCCTATAAGTGAGTTTTGGACACCGACCAAAAGATTTGTATACCCCCTAACCCTTCCATTGTTAATGCAAATCGATACTTTTGCAAAGTTAACCAATCACATTACAGCTAGTGTCATCACCACTAACTGTAATGTGATTGGCTGACTTTGCAAATTCAGGACTGTGATTGGCTAGCGAAATACATGTGCAGCCCTATGAATAGCAGTATGGACTTTAAAAAAAGTAATTTATCCTTTTTTTAAAGTGAGTCATGTTGTGATGACCACACACCGCCCACTTCACACTGGGTGTGATTTTTTCTTAATAATAGAAAAAGATCGATAGTGGGCTCGATAAAAGCTCGGCTCGATAAGCAGGCTCGATAAGGTGCTCATTATCAATAAAAATTAACGAGCTCCATCCCTACTCTTCTGTGGTGCAGGATATCAAAACACACATCAAAGATAAAAAGCCTGTACACTGATCACCTCTGCACTGAGTTTATTAACAATTCATCAATATTTCGTCACAAGGACCTTCCTCAAGAACGTCATAGACTGGCCACATGAAGTCTGATATCACATGGTAGTTTTCATTGGTTCCATTTTGCTGAATTAAACCTGGCATTTGTTGCACCATGGCAGGAAAAATATGAAAATTCCTAAAAATTTAAAGCAACCGTAGCATCTACAACGTGATGTCACATACAAATGCAGACCTTACCAAGTAGCGTCAATAGTTAATTAACAGGATGGAGTCAGGAAAGGAGGACAATCATCTGTGTGTTTAACAAACATGACCCCTCGCATGTGTTTACATCACCCACCTCTATAGATTATTGCACCAATTATTTAATCTTTAATGATTGTATTTTATAATCTATTTCTTCACTTGTTTTCTTTTCTTCTTTTCTTTTTTAGATTCTCTTTTTCATGGGGTTTTCTTGAATGCAATTATTCCCGAGTTAAATTGCACCAATGTAAATCTAATGCACACATCTGGTAAGGACTGGCATATTTGAAATTAAAACGCAGATAGAGAGGAAGAGAAGTGGAGCCTCATGGTCGAGTACAGCAGAAAGTATCAACGGTCCAAAACTCAGACATCGTAGCCAATAAGGCCTCCTTTGCCAATGCACTCTCCAATATAGAACCACATCAACACTTCAGTGGCCACTAGTCCATTCCTTAGTGCATCCTTCACTGTTGTTTGTCCAAGGCGTCCCGTCTGGAAGCCCTTGATGAGGCCTTGTACACTCTCAATAGCTCTGGGGATCTCAGCAGGAGACGGCGGAACCAGCTCAACGCGAGCGTAATGCCAGAAGGTCGCCAGCCGGGGTCTGGAATAGGTGACAGTGGCGTCGACCAGTGTGGGTACCTTTGCCATCAGTTTCTGCACTGCTTGTGACATGACGAAGCGTGAACTCGCCCTCTACAACCTGGATCTGTCAACTGAACGTCACCTCCAGCAGACCTTTGTTCCCTTTAAATGAATGATGACAGACAGTGACGTGTTTCTCAGGTGCACTTGCAGGTCAGGATGTGATGATGTTATCACAGCCTGACGCGATCAGTGACATCACCACTGATGTCATGTTATGACGTCACAAACGAGCGCAATCGGCTATTTTCACAATTTGACCAATGTTTGACCAGTTTGTGTATTTTGTTTGGTTTTTAAAAGGTCTTAAAAGTCCGTAAATGTTCACTTTACTGTCATTTGGGCTATAGCCTGTCCAAAATGGGCTTACTCAAGTAAAAGTATGAGAAACAGTGTAAGGATGTTATGGTTTCTGTGGAGCTCCATGTGTTTGGATCCCACCCTTCTTTAGTAATAATTAGACCTAATAGATCCAATGGAGAAATTCAGTTTCATCCAGTTGATTGCTGCTCACAGTTAAGGGTTTCAGTGTCTAATTCATAAAAGTGGCGACACATTACCGGAACTGGAAATCAAACCCTGGACATTTTGCTTTGCAGGTGGGCTCTCTATCCATTCAGATATGACGGCTACTTTCAATGACTTAGTGGTTCTCAATCTTTACTTGTCACAGACCCCCAAATGGATATTTGGCCATCTGAGGGGGGCGGGGGTGGGGGGGGGGGGTTACAAAAGATATGTGTTTAAAACATTAACGTATTCAAAATGTGTCCATTTTGAGCTTGTAGATCGGCTATTTTTGGCAAAGAGGTATAGGTGTAGAGGGAAAAAAGAGCAGACCAAGCAAACAAAAAAAAGTTTAATCTAAAACACAATTTTATACAATATAGAGGGTCACCAGACATGTCGACCCAAGACAGCTCGACCCGGACCGGTCGACCCGCTGTCGACCCGCTTGGACCCGACAACTCGACCCAAATTCGACCGGACCGCGCGCGCGAGAGAGAGAGAGAGAGAGAGAGAGAGAGAGAGAGAGAGAGAGAGAGAGAGAGAGAGGGAGAGGGAGAGGGAGAGGGAGAGGGAGAGAGAGAGAGAGAGAGAGAGAGAGAGAGAGAAGGAGAGAGAGAGAGAGAGAGAGAGAGAGAGAGAGAGAGAGAGAGAGAGAGAGAGAGAGAGAGAGAGAGAGAGAGAGAGAGAGAGAGAGAGAGAGAGAGAGAGACATAATAATAATAATATGTACATTGATTTACCAAAGAATTATTATTTGTCTGTCAGGGTGAACTAGCCTCGGAAACCCAGCCATTTTTTTTGTTACAAAAGAAAAAAGTCTGGGGGAACGATGCAGGAACGATGGGTCTTTGAAGCTTGTTATCTCCTAACCATTCAGAGTGCAGAGGGGCGTCGCTCTAAATTTGGTGACGTCAGCCTGCTCCGTGCACAGACCGGGGGGGGGGGGGGGGGGGGGGGGGGGGAGGGGGGGAGGGGGGACATAGATTGGTGAAGCAATCGGAGGACGCGCCTGCTCCGGGCGCCTGGGTTTGGATCCGCCCTTCGAGACCATGGATTGCTCTCGTTCTCTCAGTCTAGGGTGAAACAAGCCCAAAGGCTTTCAAGCAAGCACAGCCATTGAGATAGACACCTCCTTACCTCAAGCCCTATTGTCTTCTTGATGTGATAGAGCTTTCAAGCACAGCCATTAGACACCTCCTTACCTCAGCTCTAAATCCTTACAGTGTGTCTATTATCAATTGGTTCAGCCTGGCGATCCTCAATCTGTGTTGTCTGACAATTATTCTTGCACTCACTTTATTCTCCCCTTTTCAGGTAAAGTGCAAAGTTGCCATGTTATAATAAGTTTCTATGAATGCTTTAGCTTCAAGACTGTATTGGTGTGGGGACTGTTGGTGTTTTTGTTGCACTCGTTACAAAGCTAATGGAGGCTAATGGAAGCTAAAGGGAGCCACCCAGAGGCCGTTTACAGAACATCATAAAGTGACGTTCAGTCTACACATTAGCAGCAGCTCAGTCAGTGTTGTCGTATATGAGATGCAAATATTATAATTGGGATTTCATTTATATTGCATATTTCATCTTACTTACATTTTGTTTACAAGGTGAATATGTATGCTACATAGCATATGACCGTGTCCTTGTTTAAGGAAGGATAGGCTATCATAAATGTTTAGCTTCAGCCTATTTCCTTTTGATCACCTCAAACACTGATGGATGTAAGACTTGTATACATGTATGCTTGTACTGTCACAGCATAGCAGAGTATGACCTCTCCTAGGGGTTTTGTGAATAATCACATGAAGTATAAAAGTCAGATATATAAGAAGTTATAGTTATAATGGTAATGCCTTTATTGATTGTATGCTGTGCTTTGAATACACTATATTATTTGTATGTGTTATGGAAATGATTATTTTGTCATTCAGTCATAAAGTGACGTTCAGTCTACACATTAGCAGCAGCTCTGTGTTGTCTGACAATTATTCTTGCACTCTATTTCCTTTTCATCACCTCAAACACTGATGGAAAGTAACTAGTAACTACAGTTACTATAGGCTTTTTGTTGTTGGTTATATCATTTTAGTTGACCTTGTAACAGTAAACTCATGTACTGTACTGGTACCTTTTCCTGTGCAAACTTCAATCAATCTAAAGGATCTGGTATTTCTATTATTGGCATATCTTTTTAATGTTAATAATGAGAGCTATACATTTAAGGAAGGATAGGCTATATGCTTGTACTGTCACAGCATAGCAGAGTATGACCTCTCCTAGGGGTTTTGTGAATAATCACATGAAGTATAAAAGTCAGATATATAAGAAGTTATAGTTATAATGGTAATGCCTTTATTGATTGTATGCTGTGCTTTGAATACACTATATTATTTGTATGTGTTATGGAAATGGTTATTTTGTCATTCAGTCATAAAGTGACGTTCAGTCTACACATTAGCAGCAGCTCTGTGTTGTCTGACAATTATTCTTGCACTCTATTTCCTTTTCATCACCTCAAACACTGATGGAAAGTAACTAGTAACTACAGTTACTATAGGCTTTTTTTGTTGGTTATATCATCTGGTATTTCTATTATTGGCATATCTTTTTAATGTTAATAATGAGAGCTATACATTTAAGGAAGGATAGGCTATCATAAATGTTTAGCTTCAGCCTATTTCCTTTTCATCACCTCAAACACTGATGGATGTAAGACTTGTATACATGCTTAATGTCCCTTTAAAGTTAAAACTGTATATAGAATGCAGATATATGCAGAGAAACACAGAGACACAGAGCCATCAACAACATCAATCACATTCCTAAGGCTATCAGCCATCATCATCAGCACCATCATCCATCCCCATAGCTTGATGGATGTAAGACTTGTATACATGCTTAATGTCCCTTTAAAGTTATATGGTGGCACGCTACCAGCGAAAGAAAACTAAGGACACAGAGGGCAAACTGGTGAAACTATGGGATGCCTATGCAATGAAGGAGTTGGACATCACCCAGCTGCTGGCAGCTGTTGCTGAGGTGAACACGATGCCACACGGGGTCGGACTGGCAAGAGCGGACAGCGAGGTCTAGCCTGGTCTCCTTTCTCTTTTTTATTCCCCCATTTTTTTTGTATATAACTATTTTTGATAGTTTGATAGTATGACTGAAATAGTGCACATTCGATCAGACTCAGCCTTTTTGTAATATACTACTATTTTTGACCTTTTTTTCAATCATTGAAATTGTTTCACACTGCCCTGTTTTGTCAAATAAAATAACAGTTACTTTAATTCATTTCACCTCTTGTGTTGTGTTTAATGATGGCAACTAGTGTAGATCTGCTACTTTCAAATGATTTTAGAGGAGAGGAGGACAAAACAGGCTTACAATATGTACTCTTAAATATACTATAACACTTCTTAAAAAAAAGTATGCAACTGGGGGAGCATGCTTACAATATTTACTCTTAAGTCTTAAATATACTATAAATATACTCAGGACCTCCCTCACCGTCACCTTGTACCTTGTACTCTACTACCCTCTAGGGGTTACACAGAGCTACTACTTCAGACAACCAGACCCGGTCGATCTGGGTCGAGCTGTCTTGGGTCGACATGTCTGGTGACCATATAGAGGGGGTCTGTGTTGGTGACAGGTATATGCAGCTATAATGGGTTGTTATGGTTTTTAATTGATTCATTGATCATGTCATTGACAAAGAGGTCACGTGGTGTTGGTGCTACGTCAGTCAGACAGTGGTAGTAAAGTCATCTGTTCACCTGCGGTTTTTATCAATGAAATGGAGAGGGGGTGAATGGGGGAAGTCCAACTTTGCTAACCGCACGGTATAGCCTACTGTTCACTATGTCATGATGTCGCTAAATGAAATGCCTTTTAAACTTTAATAAAACAAAGGAGACGGATTGGAGCCACAGAAGGACACGAAAAATCACACGTTGGACGCGGAGCAAGAGAGCAACGCATGCAAACAAACAAACAATGGAATGACACGCACGCAGGCACGCACGGAGCCGCGGACACACACACACACACACACACACACACACACACACACACACACACACACACCACGGAACGGAACGGAGCTATCACGGAGGACGAGCGGTAACGTAACCCGACCCGTTTTCGTTCTGCTGTTGACCCATGTTGGTTCGTTTGGAACAGTTTGAGCTGGTTCTGCTGCTGAGTGGAAACTGTCATTGTGGTGAACTTGAATACACTGATGTGTGTGCGCGGCCCGCCGGGCCAAGCTTGTATTGTGTGTGTGTGTGACAAACAATTAACGTGCGCTGTCTGCTCTCTTTGCGATCGCTGTGGCTGTTTATGTGGCTTTGTATTGGATTCTCACTGACTGTGATCATTTCGTTGTTTATTCAAAATGAGTGGAACAAAAGTTGGTTCACATGTTGGAAAAAAGGACATGGAAAAAAGGAGAATAAATCTCACTGAAAAGGCCCTGGCAAATAAAATCGAATCAATCCAAAAGGAACGCAAAAAGAAAGTGGAGGAAACAAAAGCTCTGATAACCTCTATTAAAGAGCTCATGAAAGATGAGAAAAATGTTTCACTGGTTAAAGCACAACTTGATGAAAGTGTCTGAAAATGCCAATGCACTGCGTGATTCTTTAATGACTATTGTTCCACTTGATGAACAAGAAAAGCAAAATAACTGGTTCTCAAATGTCAATAAATATAAAGATGGATGCATTGAAGATGTTAACGCCTGGTTCTCAGTAGCCAGAGGACCACCAAGCCAACCCCAGCTAGAGGCTCATAACAGGCCTACTGAAAGGCCCCAGCAGCATGAGGCTGCTGAGGAGGAAAATGGAGAACATGGGGATGTGGACAATTTGGAAAATGTGGAAATGACTGTGCCCCAGTCACATAATGTTTATGATGCTCAGGAGGATGTTCAACCATATGACAGCATATCAAACCTTAGCAACAAGACTGTTTCAATGAGATCAAAGGTTTCCTCTACTGCATCTGCATGTGTTAAAGCCGAGGCTGAAATGGATGCTTTAATGGCTCGGCAAAAGTTGCTTGAACAAAAGCATGCTCTAGAAGAACAGGAAGCTCACATAAGAAAACTAAAGGAACAACTTCAGCTTGAAGCAGACATAGCCGCATCGGCGGCAATGCTCAAGGGTGCGGAGTGCTGCTTCTCAGAAATTGAATGGAATGGAATCCTACTTTGAAAAAGGCCTCAACATTAATGCAGAGACATTCGCACAAGGATGGAAAATGACAACCTGCAGATGTTGGAGGCACAAGGCCAAAGCAAAGGCAACATGATAGAGCCAAACATCTCCAGAAGCCCTCAGTACTCACACAGACCAAGAGTACAGTATCAAAGGCTACAGGGCCCCCATTGGCCCTGTATAGAGATATACAATCTGACGATAGGAATAACAGCAGTGAACAGAACAACATGATGTCTATAATGAAACAAGAAATTACATAAGTCATAATATACCCGCTTGCGGCAGGCTTTAATAAAATCTCAGCCATTCCAATGCAACAAAAATAACTCCACAGAGGTTCATTGGTTGGCTACCAATATAAAGTGTGTGTGTGTGTGTGTGTGTGTGTGTGTGTGTGTACAATATCAATAATAGTGAGGAAAAAAAGCTATTCCTGTCATACCTAAATACATTCATTTAGCCTAAGCCTAATATAAATCATTGGTGGAAAAAGTACTCAAATGTTTTATTTAAATGAAAGTATAAATACTGCAATGTAAAAGTACTCTGTTACAATAAATGTCCGGAATTCAAAATGTACTTGAGTAAAACAAGTACAAAAGTATTGGTATCAAAATGTACTTAAAGTACCAAAAGTTAAAGTATTAAAATGTTTGAAAATAGCAGATCTACAAGCTCACAACATGTTGTGAGCTTGTATGTATAAAATAGGGCTAAAGTGGTAAATGTATGTCTTATAATGTAATGTATATCTACAAAGTAGGCCTAACACGTAACTAAAGTTTTCAAATAATTGTGGTGGAGAAAAGTACAATATTTGCCTGTGAGATGTAGTTGAGTAGAAGTAAAATCACTGATTATTGGAAATGCTCCAGTAAAGTAAAAGTACCTCAACTGGTTAATTATTAAAAAGAATTGATCTACAATCTCACAGATCTGCTATTTTCACCAGCTGAAATAGTTACTTCATAATGTAGCCTATACCCTTGGCCAAGTCAAAACAACAGTGTTTCACTTAGAAATGTATGAACAACAAAAAGAATATGCATGGACACCATTGAATGTATTTCAATGTACAGGTAGCCTAATGGTCGTCAACAGCACAACATTTAACTATAAAGAAATGAAGATGACAAAAGACAGCTAATGGTTGTCAGGTGATGGACAATTAACAAGTTTCAGAATGAATGAAAGACGCAATCAGAGTGATGCACAGCCAGCCACAGAGTACAGGCAAAATAATAATAGTATTCAAATAGTAGCTTTAAGGCTACTAATCATTTACACACTAAGTTACCTTACAATACACTGAATACAGGCAACTCCCCATGTTCCCTAGTAAGAGAGGGGTAAATAAAAAATATACTGCCTCCAAAGCTATTCCTGTCATACCTAAATAAATTAATTTAGCCTAAGCCTAATATAAAGCATTGGTGGAAAAAAGTACTCGAATGTTTTATTTAAGTGAAAGTGTAAATACTGCAATGTAAAAGTACTCTGTTACAATAAATGTCCGGAATTCAAAATGTACTTGAGTAAAACAAGTACAAAAGTATTGGTATCAAGATGTACTTAAAGTAACAAAAGTGAAAGTATTAAAATGTTTGAAAATAGCAGATCTACAAGCTCACAATGCGTCACGATGCGACGTGTTATGAGCTTAATTACAGTACTTGAGTAAATGTACTTACTTTCCACCACTGCAAATAATTAAGCAGCTACAGGTTGTCGTGACGTATTTGTTGTCTTTGTTGAACTGAACCATGGCGTTTGCACTTTGTTCATTTACAGCCTGTACATCTACATAAACGTTCAGATTTCAAATATGAAGAAGTTGCCCTACAAGTTAAGAGACACGTGGTGAACAGAAGCATGTAACATCCAGGAAAGGCACCGCAAACGAGCTATGTTTGCCGATATTGTGACTTTTATTGAGCGTCAAGTGAGAATTGCTACAGACCCCGTATTCGGAGACATACAAGATGCTCCTTCCAAGGAAAGCGGCAGAGCTAAACCTGTGCCTTATCTTCAGGCTAGAGGGAGTAGTTTTGCCACGTTAACTACAGTTGAAAGAGACGCTCAGTGGGAGAACCAAGAGGATGGATATGAGAAGACTTGCCTTTTTTGCAATAAGGGTAGACACACACTGGAGTCGTGCACTCTATTGGAGAGGAGAGCTCACAGTGAGAAGATGGAGTTCCTGAAGAAGAATGGAGTCTGCTTTGGATGCTTGTGCACTGGGCACATCAGCAGAGACTGCAGGGAACGTCTGTTTTGCAAAACATGTGGCTCACGACACCCTACCTTGCTTCATATCCACTCTAGGGAGACTGGAGATGCAGAGAAAGGCAGGAGCAACTCAGACAGAGCAGTGGATAGAGGGGAGGCATGCGTTAATCCGACAGACCTTTTCTCCGACTATGTGGCATCCGCGTGCGGTTAGGGTTAGGGTGCGCACCCGGATAGAGCTCTAATTGAAGTTCAAACCGGTGGTCTCACTGGGGCCGGTGATCCAGATCCAGAAACTATGTCTGTCCTCAGATTATATGACAATGTCCATCTACTCAGTGCAGACCCTATTCTGGTAATACCTACTAAGCCTCCACTCTTCTTTCCTGTAGCATTTAGCCATTCTATACTTTGGTCCGCTGAGCAAGGTGTTTGTGGCTGATATTTGAGTTAGGCCATCACTTTATATCACAGGCTTGCAATATGCTTTTAAAGCAGTTTCTTCACAAGTATTATGGAGTTGGTTACCTTTATATAATGACACATTTATGTACATAATTATTGGGAACATAAGTTATCGGATAAAGTTGGTTGGATAAATATTCACCAATAAATGACAATTTTCACAATATATATATGAGTTTTAAGCAGTTTCCTCGCACTTAATTTCAAATCAAAATATTTAATTGAATTCCCCATAAATGAAAACCTACAAAAAAGAAAATCAATCAAGTTTCTACCTTGTTTAGTCAAAAAGATGCGTTGTAATATATTCCAGCATAGTGGCGGCCGCCATCTTTAAATAGTCCATTTTGAGGGCTTAGCGGACATTTTTGAGCTTGGCACACAGCAAATTTGGATTCAGCACACCTTAATACCCCTAAAAACATGTGTGCCATAAATTAACACGATTTGCCTTCAGCACTTTAAATAAGCACATTTTCTGAAATCCTGCCTAGTCTATGGGTTACAAATGTCATCTAATCATGAGAGCACCACAAAGCTCATTTATCAACTTGTGTTCCAGTTTGAAATGTGTTTCACTGCTAATTTCACTTGTTTATCATGTGTCCTGTATTACGGTAGTTATTTTCCTGATTGGGTAAATTGTTATCTTGACTTGAGAACATATTTTCTGTTTACTGGAGAGATGAGGAGATCCCTGTTACTGAACAATCAATGTATGAATGAATAGTTATCCGTAATATTACAAATTTTATTTGCTTTTTCTCCAACTCAGATTCTGTTGACCATGGCCCAAAACAAGACTGCGAAGCTGTTGGTTCAATTGAGTGATGAGGATAGAAGGAAGTTGATTGTGCCAGATCGTGTCCCTCTGTCATCCCTCTCTCCCTAGCTGTCTCTACCTCACCACCTGCATTTCTCTCCTACCCCTACCTGCCTGCCTTCATATATCTAACATGAAATCTGTTGTGTATTTCAGGTAGGTGCAGAATTCCAGCGCATCACCACAGTACCTCTCCAAGCAAGATTTATGGCATCTCTGGATAAACAGAGCGGTGATCTGCTTCAGATTATCCGGAGCAAAGGAGGAGCTATCCGTGAAAAAAGAAAGGATACACTTCAAGTTATGGATCAGGTATGAAATACATGTGGATAATTTGATTTCCATTAGGTCGGTAATGTTAAGTTGTATTTAAAGGTATTAAATGTTTTCAAACATCTGTTCTAGAGTCTGGAAATAAACGTCCGAAGAGAGTGTCTCCTCAAGTGCCTCATCATGTACCTGGGTGAAGATGTGAGCTGCCTGATCAAAGAGTTCCTGGTAAGGCAGTTAAGTACTGCCATCTTTTAACCCAGTTTAGACCGGTTAGATTGTCACTTTAATTGCTAAGCTATCTATCTGAAAGAACAGGTGAGTCTGTCAGTCAATCTTGTCCATCTATCTGAGAGAACAGGTGAGTCTGTCAGTCTTGTCCGGCTATCTATCTCAGAGAACAGGTGAGTCTGTCAGTCTTGTCCGGCTATCTATCTCAGAGAACAGGTGAGTCTGTCAGTCTTGTCCGGCTATCTATCTGAGAGAACAGGTGAGTCTGTCAGTCTTGTCCAGCTATCTATCTCAGAGAACAGGTGAGTCCGTCAGTCTTGTCCGGCTATCTATCTGAGAGAACAGGTGAGTCTCAGTCTTGTCCGGCTATCTATCTCAGAGAACAGGTGAGTCTGTCAGTCGATCTTGTCTATCTATCTGAGAGAACAGGTGAGTCTGTCAGTCTTGTCCGGCTATCTATCTGAGAGAACAGGTGAGTCTCAGTCTTGTCCGGCTATCTATCTCAGAGAACAGGTGAGTCTGTCAGTCTAGTCCGGCTACTGTATCTATCTGAGAGAACAGGTGAGTCTCAGTCTTGTCCGGTTATCTATCTCAGAGAACAGGTTAGTCTGTCAGTTTCTCCCCTGCCAGTCCAGTATACTGTCCGGGTTGGAAGTGGATCAACGCTGTCTCAAACGCTGTTGCAACGCTGCGGGCTCTGAAAGGAGCCCGTGCGTGTAAGTTTCTCTCCCGGCTATTCAGCTGTCCTACAACAGCTAGTTCCTTGCTGCTCTATACCTGTTTCTTGGCCGTTCGCTGGTTGTGGTCTTCTTATTTTAACAGAAACAATGGCACCTCTTTTGGAGGTAGCTGAACTAGAAGGTGAGCTGCGATCCATTGAGCTGCGGATCGAGGGGCTCCTGATCCGGAAGACGGCACTGTACGCCTGCCTGGCCAGAGCAGAGCCTGGAGGTAGCCAGCAATCCTCGTCCGCCGCCGCAACTACTATCCGGCCTGACCCGGTTGATGGATCCGCACCTAGCCCCCTATCCTGGGCTACTGTTGTCAGGAAAGGCCGCCGCAGGAAAGGCGTAGTTCCAGCTCTTCTTCCCCTCTTTGACGTAAGTTTGAACCTATCATTTCCAGTCTCCAACATCTTCTCCTGAATGATATGAAGCGCGACGCGTTCCAATTGTTTTAACCCCTTCTTCAGTTTTTAGCTCTAGCCATGTGGATCATGCCGCTTTGTGTCATATATCTGTTCCCCCAAAACCCCCCTGTCTATTACATTCACAAGTTACACCATGCCCTGTGTCCATACCAAGGGGCAAGTCTTAGACATTTACGATGAGGCCGACAAAATGGTCAGAGTGGCGCTGTTTTACCCTGCGCCGACCTGCGGTGTCAGAAAGAATTTATTTTAACGTGAATGGGTTAATTTTAAGTGAATGGGTTTTTTGACAAACTTTAGACTAGATTTTCTTACTGTAATAAAAATTGTCATAAATTCTATATGCTTCCAGTCGCTAGTTTAAAGTCTCCTTTCAATCATCAGGATATGCGTTTTGCTAAATTATGGTCCTATTTATTTTAAAATTGACGCTTAAGAAGGCTATTCTCTGGGAGGGACGGGATGATTTGATTGTCAAGCTACACAACCAATAGCATTCATTCCCCGCCCCCCGGCCCCCGCTCTTGATTGACAAGCTACCCAACCAATAATGGTCTGGTCTCATTCTGACGCGATATTGAAAGATGGCGGACCTACAGTCGTGGAACAATCGGCTTCATTTTCGGTCTGTAGAAAGCAGCGGAGTGGCTTTGTCCATCTCATTTATACAGTCTATGGTCCATACCTGTGCATATTACTACCAGACAATCTCCCACTCCCAGTAATACATACTGTTGATGACTTCAACCTAATCAATATTCCCATTCAGCCATCAGTCATCATTCCTACTCCAAATTCTGACACAGCATTTTCCAAATTGACATTTAAGAATCGGAAAGGGCTGGGGATTATTCACTACAATATTAGGAGTCTAGTGTTACTTGTTAAGCAGACTAATCCGGACATTCTGGTGTTAGGTGAGACGTGGCTCAAAAAAAGTATCAAGGACTCTAAAGTGGCTCTTTTAAACCATAATGTATTTAGAGCCGACAGATCAGGTAGATGTGGTGGGGTATGTATTTATACCAAATCCAATCTTTCCACTACACTTTTAAATGCTGTCTCACACCCTAAGCGCTTTGAGTGGCTCTCACTGAAGGTTCAGTTTGGAACAACATCATTGGTTGTAGTGGGACTTATCCAAGGCCTTTGACACCGTAGACCACAACCTACTCCTACTGAAATTACACAACCTAGGTTTTAGTAATGAAACCTCGGAATGGTTTCAAACTTACTTAACAAATAGACATCAAGCTGTGAAGTCCGGAAGCTCTCAATCTGGGTTTCGGCCAGTCTCCGTGGCCGTCCCACAGGGCTCCGTCTTAGGCCCAGTACTTTTTACTTTATATATTAACAATATTATCGCTACTCTTAATGACTGTAAGGCCCACCTTTATGCAGATGACACGGTCATATACTGTGTCACTGACTCAGCTCATCTTGCCACCAAGAAGCTGCAGCTTGCTTTTAATGCTCTCCAGGCTGCCCTGGTTGAGCTTAGACTGGTTTTAAATGCAAGCAAAACCAAATTCATGCTGTTCACTAGAGTTAAAACCACCAACCTTAGCGACATAGTCATAACCTCTTCAAGTGGTGCTACAATGGAAAGGGTCTCGGAATACAATTACCTGGGCATCTGGCTAGATGAGAAATTGTGTTTTAAATTTCACATTGATAACCTTGTCTCCAAATTGAGACAAGAAATTGGGTTTCTCTATAGAAATAAATCATGCTTTCCTGCATCCAGTAGGAAAACAATCATTGAAGCCACTTTTCTCTCGGTTTTAGACTATGGAGACATTATTTATAGAACTGCTGCTCCATCAATTTTAAAACGCCTTGACACTGTGTACCATTCTGCCCTAAGATGGGTCTCTGGTGACACCTATGGTACCCATCACTGTACACTATACGGGAATGCAGGCTTATCCTCTTTAACTGAGAGGCGTGATAAGCCTCTCACTGGTATCTATTTATTTTTAAAGCCATATCAGGAATGCTCCCCCCTTATATTTGTTCTTTGTTGGTTCAGAACCCTATTACATACCAGACCCGCTCGAGTGATCTCCTGACGCTCAAGGTTCCTTTTGCGCAGACGGTGTTAGGCAAGACAGCATTTTCTGTCAGTGCTCCATCTGCCTGGAATGAGCTCCAGAGGTCCTTGAAAATCAAATCACTTCCATTAGGTAGTTTCAGGGAAATGATTTCCAACATTTTTGTTCAGGATTGTAACTGCTTTATTTGATTATGATATATCTGTTCTAGTTCTTTGACTATTTTAGTTTTTGAGTTCTTTCTGTATTCTGATTCATGTATTTTATTGCTGTATGTGAATGTCTATTCCTGTTGATTACTGTGTTCTGTATCTCGGCTACATTGAAAATGAGGGCCTGCCCCTCAACTGTACTCACAGCTGAAATAAAGGTTATGATGATGAACTGTGACAAATGCTTCTCCCTCCTTGTCTGTCTGTCTTCAGGTGGTCCAGAAGGATGAGGCTGAGACGGAGCTTCGTGAAAATCAAGGTCCTCTCTGCGAACCGGTGGAAATTGGCATCATTATTGATGGTGTTGAGGTACTCAGTGGGCTGTCCTCAGTTGCTTCTGCGTGTGCCATGCTGTTTGGCCTTATCTATGCCCTGGACTTAAAGTATCCAGAAGGGCTCAAGTATAGTTTTGAGGCCTTTCAGAAAATCATCATGGACATAGAGCGCAAAAAGATGTCAAAAAGTGTACAGAACCTTGCAGCAAAGCTGCAAGATCCTGTGTGAACTCTTTATTTGGAGAAAGGTTAATGTGAGCCTTAAAAATCACATCTTTACTTGGAGAAAGGTTAATGTGAGCCTTATAAATCACATCTTTACTTGGAGCAAGGTTAATGTGAGCCTTACAAATCACACATTCTGTTTAAAACATTGTCCCTAAATTTTGTTTTTATTTGTAAAATAATTATATGGATAGAGATGGAGCCTTTGAGCCAACCTGTAAAACCTCAGCCAAAATGGGACAGATTTTTCTTGTTCTTTAGATTTTAAATGGACAGAGAGCAAAAAGATGTCCAAAGGGTACAGAACCTTGCAAGAGTGTAAACTATTTGCTTGGAGCAAGGTTAAATGTGAGCCTTACAAATCACACACACTTCGTTTAACCCATTTAGGTTGTGAACCCCTCTTTGTAACTATACTTTTCAGGACAGGATTTAGAAGGCACTATTAGAATCGACCTCCGGTCTAAATCGGTTAAAACATTCTGTCCCTGAATTTGTTTTTATTTGTAAAAGAATGACTTTTGTGTGAATACAAACAAGCACAACTTTGATAGATTCTTCTCAAGAATTACAGAATCGATCATGGACATTTTGGACGTCGTCATGAGTAGTATAGTAGGGTAAGGTTCTAATACCCATTTCTACCGCTAGGTAGAATTTTGTCATTTTTGACATGCCATAATTATTAATCCATAATTAATAATTTCAGATTGATTATTTAATTCGTTTCATTATTTAATTCATCCTTGGTTTAGCAATAAGACCCATTTATCATTCTAATTCCCTCTGTCTCTATCTCTGGGTCTCTGTCTTTTTCCAAAAGCCCAGCTGCAGCGTGTCGGTTTTGACACCTGTCGAAATGTCTCCCTCTCTCCCTCCCTCCCTCTTTTCTCTCTCTCCCCCTTTATCTCCCTCCCTCCCTCTCTCCCTCCCTCCCTCTTTTCTCCCTCTCTTTTCTCTCTCCCCCTTTCTCCCTCCCTCCCTCTCTCTCTCTCTCTTTCTCCCTCCCTGCCCCCCTCTCTGTCTCTCTTGGTAAAATTGGGTAAAGGGAGATGGGATGGATAATGGTCATCAGTGGTGATGGTAACATATGGTGATTTTGGGGATCTGTCTGTCTGTCTGTCAAGGACAGTCCGATAGACAGTCCGATAGACAGTCCGATAGACAGATAGACAGTCCGATAGACAGTCCGATAGACAGATAGACAGTCCGATAGACAGATAGACAGTCCGATAGACAGTCCGATAGACAGATAGACAGTCCGATAGACAGTCCGATAGACAGTCCGATAGACCGATAGACAGATAGACAGATAGATAGACAGATAGATAGATAGATCCCCAAAATCACCATATGTTACCATCCCCCGTTACCCACTACCAGTGGACCACTATTTTACGATCCCCTAACCACTAACCACTAAACCTTGTAGATAAGCTATTTTTCAGATGGTCTGAATGTATAAGGGCCTGAAGTGGTTAATGGCAGATACTCGGTCAACCGTAATATATAATATTAATGAACAATACATTTATTGTATGCAGGCCCTAACCCTAAACCCTAACCCTTTAGAAACACCATGTAAATCAGTGAGGGGGTACCAGGGGGTCCTTAGCTACAATAATGTAAATGATGGAGACTTGGTACCAATAGGAGTGATAATAGGCAAACATTGATCAAAATAACAATTCTTTAATTAAGTAATGCAGATTTTTGACAATAATTTAACTCTTGAGAGCATAAATGATTAAAGTCCCATGGGTCCATTTGGTTACTTCTAGAGACTAGGCTATTTTAGGGTTCCAGGCCTGGTTGCAGCTGTGGGCCGGGAAAACAATAGCTCAAACACCTTAGGTGTGAACAAAGCCCTTGCGAGGAGCACCATATACTGTATGTATCCCTAGGGGCTTCATACCATACCCTAGCGGTAGAAATGGGTATTAGAACCTTACCTTACTATACTACTGTCATGCCTACCCATGCACATATGTAACCTGCCCTTGTTCGTTTAAGACCTGGAATGCCCTTAAGGGTCATTTGTCAAGGAGCCACCCTCAACTTGCCACTGAAAAGGCTGAACTGACAACTTTTACATGCCTTTTGTGTGCATACAAACAAAGCACAACTTTGAAAGACTACTTGCGTCACATTGGACAGCATCTGCTAAATTTTGAAACTGTTACATGTATTTTTCAAGGGTGCCCATATAAGACAAATATTTATTCAGAAGTCCAGAAACCACAAGGCATCTTCTATAAATGATTTAATTTAAAGCCTGGCATTGCTTAGAGTTTCCATCTCAAGATTCAAGCAATGAATTGCAGGAGATTATTTCAGATGATGAGTCAAGTGCTTCTGTCCATGAAATGCAAATTGTTGAAGATGTGTCCTGTTCTGTTGTGTAAATTTGCCTCAGTTTTATTTAACCCATTTAGACCTGAGGCCGATTCTAAATCCTGACCCAAGTTTTCTGAAAAACTTCAAACATTACAACAAATGTATGTTGCTATATACTGTACATACAACAAATGTGTTAAGTTGGAGCATGATTTTCTTGTCTCTGGTGTGGCTGTTGATGACTTCTTGCAGGAGCTACAGTATTTGTTGGTTTCAGTCCCTGTTTACAAGCTTTTTTTTCTTCCCAATATTTTCTGAGACTGTTTACTGTTACAGATTGATAGGATTACTGACTGACTGATTGTGAGACAGACTGGGTTAGTCTAATATAGCCTTAAGGCTCTGCTATTTTTTAAGGAAGAGGTAAAACTCCATTGGCAGCTAGCAAATGGCAAAGATTTGTTCAAAATGGTCCGCCAGTCATGTTATTGGCAGGCAATTTGTGAAGGTGTAAAATACCTTGCCTGGACCTCATGACAATTGTGAATGTTTTCCTTGAAATGTGTCTTATCACTGCAGATATTGTATGTTAAATTACAGACATGTGGATTTTGGTGTAATATTTTTGTATTGTCTTAATCTAGCACTGTATGACTTTGCCACTTAGAAAATGTACTGTTGCCATGTTTAGGGCTAATATTTTACCAAAGCACTTTTGCCTCAAATGATTTCTTTATCTCTTTGCCTCTCTTCATCTCACCCCGTCTCTCTGCCTCTACCTCACTTTCTCTCAGTCTCTCTGTCTTTGTGTGCTAGTGTTGTTTTATTGGATCTGAGATTTGTTGGGTTTGCCAGACTCAGAAGTGAATGTATCGTGCACATGCTCGTGGCACTTTGTTTTATTGGATCTGAGATTTTTTGGGTTTTCCAGGCTCAGAAGTGAATATATATCGTGCACATGCACGTGGCACTTTGTTAAAATAATTCCGATTTTTGTATTCATGGTATTTGTTCTCAGGAAGACGCCATAATAAATGTTGAATATAAATTTGTGTCTCTTCGTAATTTCAAGTGTCATTTTCAACTTGGAGTAAAGTAATTAGTTTACTTGTAACAGGTTGACATAAACGCATTAGGTTTTGTTAAAGTAAATACTTTGTTTTATACATAATTTTGCTTTGTAGTTACTTAAAATATAAGCTTAAATAAAAGTGAAAATACAGGTTCATTCAAAGAGAATTTATGGTTTGGTTCAAATTAAAAATGTTCATTGGTTGGAAGGAGTTTCTTAACTTACGGTAACTTAAGATTTAAGCTTAAACCAAAGTGAAAAAACGAATTCATGTAAAAAGAGTACATTGCTTTAATTAAAACATTTGATTCATTTATAATAAAAAATATTCATTGGCTGTAATAACTTATTTAATTTAAAGTAAGTGGATATATTTGCTTTGGAGAAGGGTCATTTTCAAGTTGAGAAAAAGTAAAATATTTACTTGTAACAAGTTGAAGCAATTTTTTTTACTTTGATCCAAAGCCTCAATTTTTACAGTGTATTGTTCAATCTGTAATAATGTCTGTATTTGACTATGGGGATATACTGTATATGCATGCTTCACTCTCCACACTGAAGCCTCTGGAAGCTGTCTACCACAGTGCTTTGCGTTTTATTACTGGCGATGATTATCTCACCCATCACTGTATCTTATATGATAAAGTGGGTTGGCCATCTCTTGCAGTTCGTAGAGAGCAACATTGTATTTTATTTATTTATAAGGCCTTGTGTGGTAAACTTCCTTTATACCTATCCTCGCTTTTGGAACCAAAGGTTACTGGACATTCAACACGTTCACAAACACACATTAGATATACCAGTCCACTTAAGAGCAGTGAGCAGTGAACAGTCCACTTAAGAGCAGTGAGCAGTGAACAGTCCACTTAAGAGCAGTGAGCTGCTTTCATGTATTATGCTCCACACAAATGGAACAAACTTAAGGACTCTCTGAAACTGGTGCGATTGGTCTCAAAAGAGACATTCAGGGTGCTTATTGAGGGCACACTACATAGTGACTGCACCTGTTTCATGTAACACTATGTTTATTTGCATCTGTGACATTGTAATGTGATTCAAATGTTTGTTATTGTTTCTCATTATGTATGTATTGTTATCAGGGCGTCCTTGAAAAAGAGAGCTTGCTCTCAATGGGCTTCCCTGAATAGGAAAAAGAAAGAAAGTATTGATTATACTAAAGTCGCACTATAGTTTCGGGCATCAGTGGCCACTTGTTTGGACGCAAATAACATGGCAGCCAACGTCTTTGCCTTCATTACCCAAGATTCTCTGCGTCCCTGCTCAGTCGTGCTAGTGACATGATACTCCATCTTTGACCTTTCTGAATGGGGCATGGCTTTGCAGGAACTAGCAGTGAACAAGCTTTGGTGAGCTCCATGCCCGCCTTAGTGTCTGCTTGCGTAGTGCGCGGTGACGAGTTTTACACAGACACATGTGGGTCATGTTTATACATGATAGAAGGTGAGTGTTTGTTTGTTTCAAGGGCGGAGATGGAATTGTGGGGGGCACAAACTCAGACCTATTAACCACCACCCGCGACCCGATCTTTTGGCTGATCCACTCCATTGGTCACTCCATTTGTGATGAAGTCCGAAATAAAAGATAAGATGGATTCGTGACATGCAGTGGTCTTCATCTGTCTCTGAACAACTTTGGTTACATAATAAGACTTCCATTAAAGTTGGTTCAGCTAGCTTTTGAGACAAGTTGGTATTACAAGATCCTGATATGAAAGGTGATCCAGTGTGTGCAGGCAATGATTAATTACAATAACAAAAAAATCATAGTCTCGGTCACGCCTTCGGCCTGGCGTCAGGCAATCAGCCAGAGGAACTGAAAACACCTATATGACTTTTCAGGGTGTCTTTCACTACAAAGCAATTCCAGTTTGTCCAGTCAGAATGAAGGTTACCAAGTTCTTCAATTGTTCTAAAGGGATGAAATCAAATCATTACCTCCATGGTGGGGGTATTGAGACTGTACGACTCTCATTATAAGTGTGAGATTCGTTTCTGCAATGCCATTTTCATTTTTGGTATTGCATTACCCACTGTGGATTTTTTCCATTTTAGATAATTTGATATTGTTTTTAATTTTGATTCAATATGAAATATCAAGCATGTGTCATGTTTAAAAATAAATTGTGCTTTCATGGTAATTTCATTTTTGGGTAACAGTAATTTCAAACTTTTTGGTTTTAGGAGGGGGATTAGATTGCACTGTTAAAATCTTTAAAGTATGCGTTAAAATCTTTAAAGTATGCATGAGGAACACAATCTTGTAAGCATAAGGCTGCTGTAGGGTGCAAATAATTTAATTAATAGTATATATAATATAATATATAATAATATATAATTAATTTTACAAACAATTACTGTCTACATAACTGTTTCTAAACTATTGGTCCACAGGTGGTCCATGGGGAAAAGTTTTTGAATGAAAATAAAATATATATATCGTGCCTTTGTTATATATTAAATATACTGTAGTGTATTTATTGTTGTGGGGAGGTGGGGTGGTCCTTGAAGATTGTTCGATTTATGCTATTGGTCAATTTGGTCCAAATAAGGTCGAGAAACTGGTCCATACATAAATCATAACATGTATGCTAATACAATTCTAAATACAATTCCATGTATTGTTTAAGTTGCATATTATGGCATGTACTGTAGCTGAACTTCAACTCAACTTTAACTTTATTGTCACATATCACAAGGTTACAGGTGTAAAAGAGTAGGTAGATTTTTTTTTGTACAAGCTTCCAACGTTTTGCAGTTTTAAGAAAAGAGTCACAAGGGTATAGAAAAGAGAAAGAAGCAAGGTTAAAGTAAAGTCATATGAGACGACACAGTGTCTAATATACAATGTGAATATACACCAAATACAATTCAGTATACACCATCAAAAGGTGCAAAATTGTGCTCATGACTAGGGTCTGGGTGCTGTTGTGACACAGTATCCGTTTTGGACAAAAAGGTAGAATGTTGGAACCAAATTTGTGAGAAAAGGATGGACAAGAAGTTATTTGTTACAGTGCATGTGAGGTGTGACTTATGATGACCATTATAGACTGTACATTCAACAGCACCTTTATGCCATTTATACCGTTTCACAACTAAGACGAACCTGACGCGTGCGTTGCAGTTCTTCAGACCCAGTACTGGTTGTCACTAAGAGTTGGTGTAGTCGGCCGCTGACATCCTCTGGATCCTGGACTAGCTGTTGTACAAGCATTACCATCACTTGCAATAGATCTATCATCATCATTACAACCAGTTCCAACAGTACCACATAATATACTGCCGACGCCATCAGCCTCCACAGGTCTCCATACGGTCATGGGCATGGCAGGAGACAAACTCCCCCTGAGCCCTAGGGGAACCATGGGGGAGCTCGGGCAGCTGCCGGGGCCAAGAGGGGTGACAACCACGGACGGCATAGCCACGCTGCGCTCAGGCCTGCCCAGATAAGGGCTGCCCTCAAAGGGCAAAGGCACCGCCGCGAGCTCCTGGATCAGGCGCGTCCGGGCCCGTTTCTCCCTGCGATGGCGGAACACCAGAATCAGAACCACGAGGATGACGATGAGAAGCAGGCAAGCCAGGAAGGGCAGGATGATTTCGTTTTTTACATTAACCACTTGAACCCTAGAATTCCTTTTCTGAGGGGAACATTAGCCGAAAATAGCAGATCTACAAGCTCTCAACGCCTCGCGCTGCGAGGCGTTGAGAGCTTGTAGATCGGCTATTTTTTGGCAAAGAGGCTATAGCTGTAGAGGTAAAAAATAGCAGACTAACTTTAATCTGAAACACAATTTTATACAATATAGAGTAGGGGGTCCCTGCTTCATCTCTCTCTCAGCTAGGGGGTCCTTGGGCTGAAAATGTTGAAGACCCCTGCTATAAACTAAAAATCACACCCAGTGTGAAGTGGGCGGTGTGGTCACAGTGGTCATCACAGTGAAGGAAGTCACTTAAAGAAAAGTATGGATTTGCATTGAATGTGTAGGGGTTAGGGGTGTACAATGGTTGGTCCAAAATGGGTGATTCACAGTGCATAGTCCTATTTATAGGGCTATGCACATGTGTCATGTGTTTCACTAGCCAATCACAGTCCTGAATAGAGTCAACCAATCATATTACAGCTAGTGGTCATCACAGTGATGGAAGCTCACTTAACGAAAAGTATAGATTTGCATTGAATGTGTAGGGGTTAGGGGCGTACAATGGTGGCCAATCACGGTGCAGGGTTAGGGGTGTACAATGGTGGCCAATCACAGTGCAGCGAAAAGCTCACTTAACCAAAAGTATAGATTTGCATTGAATGTGTAGGGGTTAGGGGTGTACAATGGTGGCAATCACAGTGCAGGGTTAGGGGGGTACAATGGGTGGCCAATCAAAGTGCAGCAAATGTCAATGTCCCAACCTCATATATAGGGGCGGTTACACCGCCCAAAAAACTCACCGTGTATGACCAGCACGGCCAGCTGGGTGCACCTCCACACCAGCAGCACCAGGGGGTCCTCGTTGCGGTTGCCGCTCAGGTCGGGGAAATCGTCGTCGTCCCTCATGAGCAGGAAGTGCGTGCATCTAAATACTAAAAGGATAAGTATTTCCTTCTCATCTGAATGTTTCATGTCTCTGTGGCTCAAGAGATGTGTCACTGTTTATGAACCAAAGAGTTTAAGGTTCAAAGCTCCTAAAGAACATTTTCATTGTCCATCTCAATCCTGAAAAGGTGGTTTAAGTATTATGTTCTCAGTTGCATGGTTCATGCCACCATGGCTCAAAAGAAAACTCTGGGGTTTATAAACCAAAGGTTTTACGGTTTGAAACTCCTGCAGCACATTTTCACTGTCCATCTAACTTCTAAAAGGTGGTTTAAGTATTACGTTTTCTTTTGTAGTATCCATATACCTGTGTGGCTCAAGAGATAAACACAGTGTCTGAAAGCAGAAGGTTTGGAGTTCAAAGCTCCTGAAGAACATTTTCACTGGCCATCTAAATTCTAAAAGGCGGGTGAAGGATGACGTTCCCAATTGTAACTTCCATGCCAGCGTGGCTCAAGAGATAAACACAAGGTCTGAAAGCAGAAGGTTTGGGGTTCAAGCCTCCTGAAGAACATTTTCACTGTCCATCTAAATTCTAAAAGGCGGGCTAAGGATGACGTTCCCAATTGTACTTTCCATGCCAGCGTGGCTCAAGAGTTAAACACAGCGTCTGAAAGTAGAAGGTTTGGGGTTCAAGGCTCCTGAAGAACATTTTCACTGTCCATCTAAATTCTAAAAGGCGGGTTAAGGATGACGTTCCCAATTATACTTTCCATGCCAGCGTGGCTCAAGAGTTAAACACAGGGTCTGAAAGTAGAAGGTTTGGCGTTCAAGGCTCCTGAAGAACATTTTCACTGTCCATCTAAATTCTAAAAGGCGGGTTAAGGATGACTTTCCCAATTGTACCTTCCATGCCAGCGTGGCTTAAAAGATAAATCAAAGGTTCACAAACTAAAGTTTCGAGGTTCAAAGCTTTTCACTGTCCATCTAACTTTTAAAAGGTGGTTTAAGTATTATGTTCTCTTTTGTATTATACCTGTGTGGCTCAAGAGATAAACACAGGGTCTGAAAGCAGAAGGTTTGGGGTTCAAAGCTCATGAAGAACATTTTCACTGGCCATCTAAATTCTAAAGGCGGGTCAAGGATGACGTTCCCAATTGTAACTTCCATGCCAGCGTGGCTCAAGAGATAAACACAGGGTTTGAAAGCAGAAGGTTTGGGGTTCAAGGCTCCTGAAGAACATTTTCACTGTCCATCTAACTTTTAAAAGGTGGTTTAAGTATTATGTTCTCTTTTGTATTATACCTGTGTGGCTCAAGAGATAAACACAGGGTCTGAAAGCAGAATGTTTGGGGTTCAAGGCTCCTGAAGAACATTTTCACTGTCCATCTAAATTCTAAAAGGAGGGTTAAGGATGACGTTCCCAATTGTACTTCCCATGCCAGCGTGGCTCAAGAGTTAAACACAGGGTCTGAAAGTAGAAGGTTTGGGATTCAAGGCTCCTGAAGAACATTTTCACTGTCCATCTAAATTCTAAAATGCGGGTCAAGGATGACGTTCCCAATTGTACTTTCCACGCCAGCGTGGCTCAAGAGTTAAACACAGGGTCTGAAAGCAGAAGGTTTGGGGTTCAAGGCTCCTGAATTTACTGAAGAACATTTTCACTGTCCATCTAAATTCTAAAAGGCGGGTTAAGGATGACGTTCCCAATTCTACTTTCCATGCCAGCGTGGCTCAAGAGTTAAACACAGGCTCTGAAAGTAGAAGGTTTGGGGTTCAAGGCTCCTGAAGAACATTTTCACTGTCCATCTAAATTCTGACCCTAACCCTAAAGGCGGGTTAAGGATGATGTTCCCAATTGTACTTTCCATGCCAGCGTGGCTCAAGAGTTAAACACAGGGTCTGAAAGTAGAAGGTTTGGGGTTCAAGGCTCCTGAAGAACATTTTCACTGTCCATCTAAATTCTGACCCTAACCCTAAAGGCGGGTTAAGGATGACGTTCCCAATTGTACTTTCCATGCCAGCGTGGCTTAAAAGATAAATCAAAGGTTCACAAACTAAAGGTTCGAGGTTCAAAGCTCACTCAAAACAACTACTAAATAAAAACTAAAAGGGTAATACAACAAAAAAACAATGGAGCTGTGGTCAATACAAACTGGTGATGAAAAAAAACAATAAAAAAATGTCTCAAACAAATTCATGTGAAAAAAAAACAGTGGCCATAAAATCACAAAAAATACTAAAATAAAAATCTTTAATTAATATGTAAATGTATTAAGCTCCTCCCCCTGGAGGTGGGCTCCCTCCATGTTCCTCCCTCTCCTACCGGAGCTAAAAGAGGGCGTGAGGAGGGAGGCGGGCTTCATCCATGGTTCTCGCCTTAAAAAGACCAAAAATTGACATCTTCCCTGACCAAGATTCAAACCCACGACCATCCACTTGTGAAGCCTATGCTTTACTCTAGCACCACCAGGCCTTTCACATTAATTAGGATTTCGAGGTTATATTTAAAGTTAAAGCGAGAGGTGACAGGTCAAAAGATGAAAATCCACAGCAAACACCTCTACCCCTGACAGAATGACTGGATCTACTAGATACACCCTCTGATGATCAGGGAAAGGGTTCATTATGACACGACTGAGATTTAGGTTGTTTAAAACCACCAGAAAACGTTTACTCTGGCTGAGTCTGAACCCAGATTTATACTTTCATTGAAAGGAAACAGAGAGATGTTTCGTAATGTCATAAAAATTCATACTCTTTTTGTCATTTATAAATTCCTTAGTTTCAGATGATCAAGACTATAGCAGTTTTGGTGTTAAATCAAGTAGGCTACATTGTTCTCACTTTGGACTGGACATTAAAAAATATGTCTTAAGTTTTCAACTATAGTTCCTCAAACAGTGCTGTATTATGACCACAGATCCTCTATGATTAACTGAATTAAGTTTAAGAAAATACCACTTCGCACTCATGGCATGCAGCATATCATTCAAAACAATGATCAATTATAGGCCGAGCTCCATACTTCGTTTTGAGGTATTCTAGTGACTCAGGGATAATAAATTACATAAATTCAACCACTTAAATGTAATGTATTTATTGCAACAACCAACCAAGAGTGTTGCAAACGGCTGAGTTTGTAACAAAATGAGGAAACTCACACAAACAAAGAACGTTTAAATTATTTTATTAAAACTAACTTAACCCCATATGGGTAATCGGTGAGCCTCAGGGCTCAATACTAGTGTATTTTCTGTTTTGTGTTATTATGAGGAAAGTTTTGACTGAAAATAGCCGATCGACAAGCTCACAACGTGTCGCAGTGAGCTTGTCGATCGGCTATTTTCTGCTAAAGCTATACCCACAATACGGATACTGGGGTGGTTAACAGTGCTTAAAGGGCAAGACCACTTTCGTAGAGGTTTGGGTTGATTTTTTCGGATTTAACTTCGTTTCGGTACCATGGCTCAAGAGAAAACTTTGGGGTTTATAAACCGAAGGTTTAAGGTTCGAAACTCCTGGAGCACATTTTCACTGTCCATCTAACTTTTAAAAGGTGGTTTAAGTATTACGTTCTATTTTGTATTATACCTGTGTGGCTCAAGAGATAAACACAGGGTCTGAAAGCAGAAGGTTTGGGGTTCAAAGCTCATGAAGAACCTTTTCACTGGCCATCTAAATTCTAAAAGGCGGGTCAAGGATGACGTTCCCAATTGTAACTTCCATGCCAGCGTGGCTCAAGAGATAAACACAGGTTCTGAAAGCAGAAGGTTTGGGGTTCAAGGCTCCTGAAGAACATTTTCACTGTCCATCTAAATTCTAAAAGGCGGGATAAGGATGACGTGCCCAATTGTACTTTCCATGCCAGCGTGGCTCAAGAGTTAAACACAGGGTCTGAAAGTAGAAGGTTTGGGGTTCAAGGCTCCTGAAGAACATTTTCACTGTCCATCTAAATTCTAAAAGGAGGGTTAAGGATGACGTTCCCAATTGTACTTCCCATGCCAGCGTGGCTCAAGAGTTAAACACAGGGTCTGAAAGTAGAAGGTTTGGGGTTCAAGGCTCCTGAAGAACATTTTCACTGTCCATCTAAATTCTAAAAGGCGGGATAAGGATGACGTTCCCAATTGTACTTTCCATGCCAGCGTGGCTCAAGAGATAAACACAGGGTCTGAAAGCAGAAGGTTTGGGGTTCAAAGCTCATGAAGAACATTTTCACTGGCCATCTAAATTCTAAAAGGCGGGTCAAGGATGACGTTCCCAATTGTAACTTCCATGCCAGCGTGGCTCAAGAGATAAACACAGGGTCTGAAAGTAGAAGGTTTGGGGTTCAAGGCTCCTGAAGAACATTTTCACTGTCCATCTAAATTCTAAAAGGCGGGTTAAGGATGACGTTCCCAACTCTACTTTCCATGCCAGCGTGGCTCAAGAGTTAAACACAGGGTCTGAAAGTAGAAGGTTTGGGGTTCAAGGCTCCTGAAGAACATTTTCACTGTCCATCTAAATTCTGACCCTAACCCTAAAGGCGGGTTAAGGATGATTTTCCCAATTGTACTTTCCATGCCAGCGTGGCTCAAGAGTTAAACACAGGGTCTGAAAGTAGAAGGTTTGGGGTTCAAGGCTCCTGAAGAACATTTTCACTGTCCATCTAAATTCTGACCCTAACCCTAAAGGCGGGTTAAGGATGACGTTCCCAATTGTACTTTCCATGCCAGCGTGGCTTAAAAGATAAATCAAAGGTTCACAAACTAAAGGTTCGAGGTTCAAAGCTCACTCAAAACAACTACTAAATAAAAACTAAAAGGGTAATACAACAAAAAAACAATGGAGCTGTGGTCAATACAAACTGGTGATGAAAAAAAACAATAAAAAAATGTATCAAACAAATTCATGTGGAAAAAAAACAGTGGCCATAAAATCACAAAAAAATACTAAAATAAAAATCTTTAATTAATATGTAAATGTATTAAGCTCCTCCCCCTGGAGGTGGGCTCCCTCCATGTTCCTCCCTCTCCTACCGGAGCTAAAAGAGGGCGTGAGGAGGGAGGCGGGCTTCATCCATGGTTCTCGCCTTAAAAAGACCGAAAATTGACATCTTCCCTGACCAAGATTCAAACCCACGACCATCCACTTGTGAAGCCTATGCTTTACTCTTGCACCACCAGGCCTTTCACATTAATTAGGATTTCGAGGTTATATTTAAAGTTAAAGCAAGAGCTGACAGGTCAAAAGATGAAAATCCACAGCAAACACCTCTACCCCTGACAGAATGACTGGATCTACTAGATACACCCTCTGATGATCAGGGAAAGGGTTCATTATGACACGACTGAGATTTAGGTTGTTTAAAACCACCAGAAAACGTTTACTCTGGCTGAGTCTGAACCCAGATTTATACTTTCATTGAAAGGAAACAGAGAGATGTTTCGTAATGTCATAAAAATTCATACTCTTTTTGTCATTTATAAATTCCTTAGTTTCAGATGATCAAAACTATAGCAGTTTTGGTGTTAAATCAAGTAGGCTACATTGTTCTCACTTTGGACTGGACATTAAAAAATATGTCTTAAGTTTTCAACTATAGTTCCTCAAACAGTGCTGTATTATGACCACAGATCCTCTATGATTAACTGAATTAAGTTTAAGAAAATACCACTTCGCACTCATGGCATGCAGCATATCAATCAAAACAATGATCAATTATATGCCGAGCTCCATACTTCGTTTTGAGGTATTCTAGTGACTCAGGGATAATAAGTTAAATAAATTCAACCACTTAAATGTAATGTATTTATTGCAACAACCAACCAAGAGTGTTGCAAACGGCTGAGTTTGTAACAAAATGAGGAAACTCACACAAACAAAGAACGTTTAAATTATTTTATTAAAACTAACTTAACCCCATATGGGTAACCGGTGAGCCTCAGGGCTCAATACTAGTGTATTTTCTGTTTTGTGTTATTATGAGGAAAGTTTTGACTGAAAATAGCCGATCGACAAGCTCACAACGTGTCGCAGTGAGCTTGTCGATCGGCTATTTTCTGCTAAAGCTATACCCACAATACGGATACTGGGGTGGTTAACAGTGCTTAAAGGGCAAGACCACTTTCGTAGAGGTTTGGGTTGTGTAGTTACCTTGCCATGATGCATCTCCAAAGGTGGGCAAGAAATCTAAAATAATTGCTCCATTGATAATAAAAAAATATGCTCCTCATTGAATTACATCGTAGGCTGAAACAGCTCTCAAAGTCACTCTTTTAGCACAAACGAACGCAAATAAAGTTGATTCAGACTATATAGAACATCACCAAACCCAGTACCGTTTGTTTTTTAAATAAAAATGCTAACATCGTGTTGATTTTGCTATTTTTATTAAAAAGAACTCGGACTGGATCCGCGGATCTGGATCTTCAAATAGTAAAATCAACAGGAAGTTGACATTTTTATTTAAAAAATAAAAACAGTACTGGGTTTGGTGATGTTCTATATTGACTGAATCAGCTTTGTTTGTGTTCGTTTACGTGCTAAAAGAGTGACTTTGAGAGCCGTTTCACCGTACAATGTCAATGAGGAGCATATTTTGAATGATCAATTTCTATTCAATTATTATAAAGCAATTATTTTAGATTTCTTGTTCACCTTTGGAGTTACATCATGACAAGGTAACTACACAACCCAAACCTCTACCACAGTGATCTTGTTCTTTAACAAGCAAAATCCAAAAGGCTGGAGTGCTCCCAGTGAGCTTCACGGTGAGAGGGAGAACAAGAATGAAGTCCAGCCACCTCTTTTATAGAGGACAATCCAGGTGGGCCAGATCTCCACTGATGACACACTCCGCCCTCCAATCATTCTGACACACATGACACATGGTTAGTAACCATGACAACCACACCAGTCAACCTGACAACTCCTCCAAGGAACAGGCCATATGGTGTAGTTGGCAGGGCTTTATTGAAGAAAAGGTGACATTAAAAACAAACAATTAGACAAATAATCATACATTGATGATGATAATGAAGTGTAAGTCCAGAGCTCGATGAATGTTAGGGACCAAAAAAAAAGGCACTACAAAATACTACCAATCAGCTCTAAATTGCCTGAAACGTACTCCTAACAGGTTTTTGGGGGGACACTTTTGGCCTCCACACTTAGTGATTTTTTCGGATTTAACTTCGTTTCGGTAGTGACACAAATGGTGTCACTACCGAAACGAGAAAAAAAATTACTAAGTCCAGAGCTCGATGAATGTTAGGGACCAAAACAAAAGTCACTACAAAGTACTACCAATCAACTTTAAATTGCCTGAAACGTACTCCTAACAGGTTTTTGGGGGAACAATTTTGGCCTCCACACTTAGTGATTTTTTCGGATTTAACTTCGTTTCGGTACCATGGCTCAAGAGAAAACTTTGGGGTTTATAAACCGAAGGTTTAAGGTTCGAAACTCCTGGAGCACATTTTCACTGTCCATCTAACTTTTAAAAGGTGGTTTAAGTATTATGTTCTATTTTGTATTATACCTGTGTGGCTCAAGAGATAAACACAGGGTCTGAAAGCAGAAGGTTTGGGGTTCAAAGCTCATGAAGAACCTTTTCACTGGCCATCTAAATTCTAAAAGGCGGGTCAAGGATGACGTTCCCAATTGTAACTTCCATGCCAGCGTGGCTCAAGAGATAAACACAGGTTCTGAAAGCAGAAGGTTTGGGGTTCAAGGCTCCTGAAGAACATTTTCACTGTCCATCTAAATTCTAAAAGGCGGGATAAGGATGACGTGCCCAATTGTACTTTCCATGCCAGCGTGGCTCAAGAGTTAAACACAGGGTCTGAAAGTAGAAGGTTTGGGGTTCAAGGCTCCTGAAGAACATTTTCACTGTCCATCTAAATTCTAAAAGGAGGGTTAAGGATGACGTTCCCAATTGTACTTCCCATGCCAGCGTGGCTCAAGAGTTAAACACAGGGTCTGAAAGTAGAAGGTTTGGGGTTCAAGGCTCCTGAAGAACATTTTCACTGTCCATCTAAATTCTAAAAGGCGGGATAAGGATGACGTTCCCAATTGTGCTTTCCATGCCAGCGTGGCTCAAGAGATAAACACAGGGTCTGAAAGCAGAAGGTTTGGGGTTCAAAGCTCATGAAGAACATTTTCACTGGCCATCTAAATTCTAAAAGGCGGGTCAAGGATGACGTTCCCAATTGTAACTTCCATGCCAGCGTGGCTCAAGAGATAAACACAGGGTCTGAAAGCAGAAGGTTTGGGGTTCAAGGCTCCTGAAGAACATTTTCACTGTCCATCTAAATTCTAAAAGGCGGGTTAAGGATGACGTTCCCAACTCTACTTTCCATGCCAGCGTGGCTCAAGAGTTAAACACAGGGTCTGAAAGTCGAAGGTTTGGGGTTCAAGGCTCCTGAAGAACATTTTCACAGTCCATCTAAATTCTAAAAGGCGGGTTAAGGATGACGTTCCCAATTGTACTTTCCACGCCAGCGTGGCTCAAGAGTTAAACACAGGGTCTGAAAGCAGAAGGTTTGGGGTTCAAGGCTCCTGAAGAACATTTTCACTGTCCATCTAAATTCTAAAAGGCGGGTTAAGGATGACGTTCCCAATTCGACTTTCCATGCCAGCGTGGCTCAAGAGTTAAACACAGGGTCTGAAAGTAGAAGGTTTGGGGTTCAAGGCTCCTGAAGAACATTTTCACTGTCCATCTAAATTCTGACCCTAACCCTAAAGGCGGGTTAAGGATGACGTTCCCAATTGTACTTTCCATGCCAGCGTGGCTCAAGAGTTAAACACAGGGTCTGAAAGTAGAAGGTTTGGGGTTCAAGGCTCCTGAAGAACATTTTCACTGTCCATCTAAATTCTGACCCTAACCCTAAAGGCGGGTTAAGGATGACGTTCCCAATTGTACTTTCCATGCCAGCGTGGCTTAAAAGATAAATCAAAGGTTCACAAACTAAAGGTTCGAGGTTCAAAGCTCACTCAAAACAACTACTAAATAAAAACTAAAAGGGTAATACAACAAAAAAACAATGGAGCTGTGGTCAATACAAACTGGTGATGAAAAAAAACAATAAAAAAATGTATCAAACAAATTCATGTGGAAAAAAAACAGTGGCCATAAAATCACAAAAAAATACTAAAATAAAAATCTTTAATTAATATGTAAATGTATTAAGCTCCTCCCCCTGGAGGTGGGCTCCCTCCATGTTCCTCCCTCTCCTACCGGAGCTAAAAGAGGGCGTGAGGAGGGAGGCGGGCTTCATCCATGGTTCTCGCCTTAAAAAGACCGAAAATTGACATCTTCCCTGACCAAGATTCAAACCCACGACCATCCACTTGTGAAGCCTATGCTTTACTCTTGCACCACCAGGCCTTTCACATTAATTAGGATTTCGAGGTTATATTTAAAGTTAAAGCAAGAGCTGACAGGTCAAAAGATGAAAATCCACAGCAAACACCTCTACCCCTGACAGAATGACTGGATCTACTAGATACACCCTCTGATGATCAGGGAAAGGGTTCATTATGACACGACTGAGATTTAGGTTGTTTAAAACCACCAGAAAACGTTTACTCTGGCTGAGTCTGAACCCAGATTTATACTTTCATTGAAAGGAAACAGAGAGATGTTTCGTAATGTCATAAAAATTCATACTCTTTTTGTCATTTATAAATTCCTTAGTTTCAGATGATCAAGACTATAGCAGTTTTGGTGTTAAATCAAGTAGGCTACATTGTTCTCACTTTGGACTGGACATTAAAAAATATGTCTTAAGTTTTCAACTATAGTTCCTCAAACAGTGCTGTATTATGACCACAGATCCTCTATGATTAACTGAATTAAGTTTAAGAAAATACCACTTCGCACTCATGGCATGCAGCATATCATTCAAAACAATGATCAATTATAGGCCGAGCTCCATACTTCGTTTTGAGGTATTCTAGTGACTCAGGGATAATAAATTACATAAATTCAACCACTTAAATGTAATGTATTTATTGCAACAACCAACCAAGAGTGTTGCAAACGGCTGAGTTTGTAACAAAATGAGGAAACTCACACAAACAAAGAACGTTTAAATTATTTTATTAAAACTAACTTAACCCCATATGGGTAATCGGTGAGCCTCAGGGCTCAATACTAGTGTATTTTCTGTTTTGTGTTATTATGAGGAAAGTTTTGACTGAAAATAGCCGATCGACAAGCTCACAACGTGTCGCAGTGAGCTTGTCGATCGGCTATTTTCTGCTAAAGCTATACCCACAATACGGATACTGGGGTGGTTAACAGTGCTTAAAGGGCAAGACCACTTTCGTAGAGGTTTGGGTTGATTTTTTCGGATTTAACTTCGTTTCGGTACCATGGCTCAAGAGAAAACTTTGGGGTTTATAAACCGAAGGTTTAAGGTTCGAAACTCCTGGAGCACATTTTCACTGTCCATCTAACTTTTAAAAGGTGGTTTAAGTATTACGTTCTATTTTGTATTATACCTGTGTGGCTCAAGAGATAAACACAGGGTCTGAAAGCAGAAGGTTTGGGGTTCAAAGCTCATGAAGAACCTTTTCACTGGCCATCTAAATTCTAAAAGGCGGGTCAAGGATGACGTTCCCAATTGTAACTTCCATGCCAGCGTGGCTCAAGAGATAAACACAGGTTCTGAAAGCAGAAGGTTTGGGGTTCAAGGCTCCTGAAGAACATTTTCACTGTCCATCTAAATTCTAAAAGGCGGGATAAGGATGACGTGCCCAATTGTACTTTCCATGCCAGCGTGGCTCAAGAGTTAAACACAGGGTCTGAAAGTAGAAGGTTTGGGGTTCAAGGCTCCTGAAGAACATTTTCACTGTCCATCTAAATTCTAAAAGGAGGGTTAAGGATGACGTTCCCAATTGTACTTCCCATGCCAGCGTGGCTCAAGAGTTAAACACAGGGTCTGAAAGTAGAAGGTTTGGGGTTCAAGGCTCCTGAAGAACATTTTCACTGTCCATCTAAATTCTAAAAGGCGGGATAAGGATGACGTTCCCAATTGTACTTTCCATGCCAGCGTGGCTCAAGAGATAAACACAGGGTCTGAAAGCAGAAGGTTTGGGGTTCAAAGCTCATGAAGAACATTTTCACTGGCCATCTAAATTCTAAAAGGCGGGTCAAGGATGACGTTCCCAATTGTAACTTCCATGCCAGCGTGGCTCAAGAGATAAACACAGGGTCTGAAAGTAGAAGGTTTGGGGTTCAAGGCTCCTGAAGAACATTTTCACTGTCCATCTAAATTCTAAAAGGCGGGTTAAGGATGACGTTCCCAACTCTACTTTCCATGCCAGCGTGGCTCAAGAGTTAAACACAGGGTCTGAAAGTAGAAGGTTTGGGGTTCAAGGCTCCTGAAGAACATTTTCACTGTCCATCTAAATTCTGACCCTAACCCTAAAGGCGGGTTAAGGATGATTTTCCCAATTGTACTTTCCATGCCAGCGTGGCTCAAGAGTTAAACACAGGGTCTGAAAGTAGAAGGTTTGGGGTTCAAGGCTCCTGAAGAACATTTTCACTGTCCATCTAAATTCTGACCCTAACCCTAAAGGCGGGTTAAGGATGACGTTCCCAATTGTACTTTCCATGCCAGCGTGGCTTAAAAGATAAATCAAAGGTTCACAAACTAAAGGTTCGAGGTTCAAAGCTCACTCAAAACAACTACTAACTAAAAGGGTAATACAACAAAAAAACAATGGAGCTGTGGTCAATACAAACTGGTGATGAAAAAAAACAATAAAAAAATGTATCAAACAAATTCATGTGGAAAAAAAACAGTGGCCATAAAATCACAAAAAAATACTAAAATAAAAATCTTTAATTAATATGTAAATGTATTAAGCTCCTCCCCCTGGAGGTGGGCTCCCTCCATGTTCCTCCCTCTCCTACCGGAGCTAAAAGAGGGCGTGAGGAGGGAGGCGGGCTTCATCCATGGTTCTCGCCTTAAAAAGACCGAAAATTGACATCTTCCCTGACCAAGATTCAAACCCACGACCATCCACTTGTGAAGCCTATGCTTTACTCTTGCACCACCAGGCCTTTCACATTAATTAGGATTTCGAGGTTATATTTAAAGTTAAAGCAAGAGCTGACAGGTCAAAAGATGAAAATCCACAGCAAACACCTCTACCCCTGACAGAATGACTGGATCTACTAGATACACCCTCTGATGATCAGGGAAAGGGTTCATTATGACACGACTGAGATTTAGGTTGTTTAAAACCACCAGAAAACGTTTACTCTGGCTGAGTCTGAACCCAGATTTATACTTTCATTGAAAGGAAACAGAGAGATGTTTCGTAATGTCATAAAAATTCATACTCTTTTTGTCATTTATAAATTCCTTAGTTTCAGATGATCAAAACTATAGCAGTTTTGGTGTTAAATCAAGTAGGCTACATTGTTCTCACTTTGGACTGGACATTAAAAAATATGTCTTAAGTTTTCAACTATAGTTCCTCAAACAGTGCTGTATTATGACCACAGATCCTCTATGATTAACTGAATTAAGTTTAAGAAAATACCACTTCGCACTCATGGCATGCAGCATATCAATCAAAACAATGATCAATTATATGCCGAGCTCCATACTTCGTTTTGAGGTATTCTAGTGACTCAGGGATAATAAGTTAAATAAATTCAACCACTTAAATGTAATGTATTTATTGCAACAACCAACCAAGAGTGTTGCAAACGGCTGAGTTTGTAACAAAATGAGGAAACTCACACAAACAAAGAACGTTTAAATTATTTTATTAAAACTAACTTAACCCCATATGGGTAACCGGTGAGCCTCAGGGCTCAATACTAGTGTATTTTCTGTTTTGTGTTATTATGAGGAAAGTTTTGACTGAAAATAGCCGATCGACAAGCTCACAACGTGTCGCAGTGAGCTTGTCGATCGGCTATTTTCTGCTAAAGCTATACCCACAATACGGATACTGGGGTGGTTAACAGTGCTTAAAGGGCAAGACCACTTTCGTAGAGGTTTGGGTTGTGTAGTTACCTTGCCATGATGCATCTCCAAAGGTGGGCAAGAAATCTAAAATAATTGCTCCATTGATAATAAAAAAATATGCTCCTCATTGAATTACATCGTAGGCTGAAACAGCTCTCAAAGTCACTCTTTTAGCACAAACGAACGCAAATAAAGTTGATTCAGACTATATAGAACATCACCAAACCCAGTACCGTTTGTTTTTTAAATAAAAATGCTAACATCGTGTTGATTTTGCTATTTTTATTAAAAAGAACTCGGACTGGATCCGCGGATCTGGATCTTCAAATAGTAAAATCAACAGGAAGTTGACATTTTTATTTAAAAAATAAAAACAGTACTGGGTTTGGTGATGTTCTATATTGACTGAATCAGCTTTGTTTGTGTTCGTTTACGTGCTAAAAGAGTGACTTTGAGAGCCGTTTCACCGTACAATGTCAATGAGGAGCATATTTTGAATGATCAATTTCTATTCAATTATTATAAAGCAATTATTTTAGATTTCTTGTTCACCTTTGGAGTTACATCATGACAAGGTAACTACACAACCCAAACCTCTACCACAGTGATCTTGTTCTTTAACAAGCAAAATCCAAAAGGCTGGAGTGCTCCCAGTGAGCTTCACGGTGAGAGGGAGAACAAGAATGAAGTCCAGCCACCTCTTTTATAGAGGACAATCCAGGTGGGCCAGATCTCCACTGATGACACACTCCGCCCTCCAATCATTCTGACACACATGACACATGGTTAGTAACCATGACAACCACACCAGTCAACCTGACAACTCCTCCAAGGAACAGGCCATATGGTGTAGTTGGCAGGGCTTTATTGAAGAAAAGGTGACATTAAAAACAAACAATTAGACAAATAATCATACATTGATGATGATAATGAAGTGTAAGTCCAGAGCTCGATGAATGTTAGGGACCAAAAAAAAAGGCACTACAAAATACTACCAATCAGCTCTAAATTGCCTGAAACGTACTCCTAACAGGTTTTTGGGGGGACACTTTTGGCCTCCACACTTAGTGATTTTTTCGGATTTAACTTCGTTTCGGTAGTGACACAAATGGTGTCACTACCGAAACGAGAAAAAAAATTACTAAGTCCAGAGCTCGATGAATGTTAGGGACCAAAACAAAAGTCACTACAAAGTACTACCAATCAACTTTAAATTGCCTGAAACGTACTCCTAACAGGTTTTTGGGGGAACAATTTTGGCCTCCACACTTAGTGATTTTTTCGGATTTAACTTCGTTTCGGTACCATGGCTCAAGAGAAAACTTTGGGGTTTATAAACCGAAGGTTTAAGGTTCGAAACTCCTGGAGCACATTTTCACTGTCCATCTAACTTTTAAAAGGTGGTTTAAGTATTATGTTCTATTTTGTATTATACCTGTGTGGCTCAAGAGATAAACACAGGGTCTGAAAGCAGAAGGTTTGGGGTTCAAAGCTCATGAAGAACCTTTTCACTGGCCATCTAAATTCTAAAAGGCGGGTCAAGGATGACGTTCCCAATTGTAACTTCCATGCCAGCGTGGCTCAAGAGATAAACACAGGTTCTGAAAGCAGAAGGTTTGGGGTTCAAGGCTCCTGAAGAACATTTTCACTGTCCATCTAAATTCTAAAAGGCGGGATAAGGATGACGTGCCCAATTGTACTTTCCATGCCAGCGTGGCTCAAGAGTTAAACACAGGGTCTGAAAGTAGAAGGTTTGGGGTTCAAGGCTCCTGAAGAACATTTTCACTGTCCATCTAAATTCTAAAAGGAGGGTTAAGGATGACGTTCCCAATTGTACTTCCCATGCCAGCGTGGCTCAAGAGTTAAACACAGGGTCTGAAAGTAGAAGGTTTGGGGTTCAAGGCTCCTGAAGAACATTTTCACTGTCCATCTAAATTCTAAAAGGCGGGATAAGGATGACGTTCCCAATTGTGCTTTCCATGCCAGCGTGGCTCAAGAGATAAACACAGGGTCTGAAAGCAGAAGGTTTGGGGTTCAAAGCTCATGAAGAACATTTTCACTGGCCATCTAAATTCTAAAAGGCGGGTCAAGGATGACGTTCCCAATTGTAACTTCCATGCCAGCGTGGCTCAAGAGATAAACACAGGGTCTGAAAGCAGAAGGTTTGGGGTTCAAGGCTCCTGAAGAACATTTTCACTGTCCATCTAAATTCTAAAAGGCGGGTTAAGGATGACGTTCCCAACTCTACTTTCCATGCCAGCGTGGCTCAAGAGTTAAACACAGGGTCTGAAAGTCGAAGGTTTGGGGTTCAAGGCTCCTGAAGAACATTTTCACAGTCCATCTAAATTCTAAAAGGCGGGTTAAGGATGACGTTCCCAATTGTACTTTCCACGCCAGCGTGGCTCAAGAGTTAAACACAGGGTCTGAAAGCAGAAGGTTTGGGGTTCAAGGCTCCTGAAGAACATTTTCACTGTCCATCTAAATTCTAAAAGGCGGGTTAAGGATGACGTTCCCAATTCGACTTTCCATGCCAGCGTGGCTCAAGAGTTAAACACAGGGTCTGAAAGTAGAAGGTTTGGGGTTCAAGGCTCCTGAAGAACATTTTCACTGTCCATCTAAATTCTGACCCTAACCCTAAAGGCGGGTTAAGGATGACGTTCCCAATTGTACTTTCCATGCCAGCGTGGCTCAAGAGTTAAACACAGGGTCTGAAAGTAGAAGGTTTGGGGTTCAAGGCTCCTGAAGAACATTTTCACTGTCCATCTAAATTCTGACCCTAACCCTAAAGGCGGGTTAAGGATGACGTTCCCAATTGTACTTTCCATGCCAGCGTGGCTTAAAAGATAAATCAAAGGTTCACAAACTAAAGGTTCGAGGTTCAAAGCTCACTCAAAACAACTACTAAATAAAAACTAAAAGGGTAATACAACAAAAAAACAATGGAGCTGTGGTCAATACAAACTGGTGATGAAAAAAAACAATAAAAAAATGTATCAAACAAATTCATGTGGAAAAAAAACAGTGGCCATAAAATCACAAAAAAATACTAAAATAAAAATCTTTAATTAATATGTAAATGTATTAAGCTCCTCCCCCTGGAGGTGGGCTCCCTCCATGTTCCTCCCTCTCCTACCGGAGCTAAAAGAGGGCGTGAGGAGGGAGGCGGGCTTCATCCATGGTTCTCGCCTTAAAAAGACCGAAAATTGACATCTTCCCTGACCAAGATTCAAACCCACGACCATCCACTTGTGAAGCCTATGCTTTACTCTTGCACCACCAGGCCTTTCACATTAATTAGGATTTCGAGGTTATATTTAAAGTTAAAGCAAGAGCTGACAGGTCAAAAGATGAAAATCCACAGCAAACACCTCTACCCCTGACAGAATGACTGGATCTACTAGATACACCCTCTGATGATCAGGGAAAGGGTTCATTATGACACGACTGAGATTTAGGTTGTTTAAAACCACCAGAAAACGTTTACTCTGGCTGAGTCTGAACCCAGATTTATACTTTCATTGAAAGGAAACAGAGAGATGTTTCGTAATGTCATAAAAATTCATACTCTTTTTGTCATTTATAAATTCCTTAGTTTCAGATGATCAAAACTATAGCAGTTTTGGTGTTAAATCAAGTAGGCTACATTGTTCTCACTTTGGACTGGACATTAAAAAATATGTCTTAAGTTTTCAACTATAGTTCCTCAAACAGTGCTGTATTATGACCACAGATCCTCTATGATTAACTGAATTAAGTTTAAGAAAATACCACTTCGCACTCATGGCATGCAGCATATCAATCAAAACAATGATCAATTATATGCCGAGCTCCATACTTCGTTTTGAGGTATTCTAGTGACTCAGGGATAATAAGTTAAATAAATTCAACCACTTAAATGTAATGTATTTATTGCAACAACCAACCAAGAGTGTTGCAAACGGCTGAGTTTGTAACAAAATGAGGAAACTCACACAAACAAAGAACGTTTAAATTATTTTATTAAAACTAACTTAACCCCATATGGGTAACCGGTGAGCCTCAGGGCTCAATACTAGTGTATTTTCTGTTTTGTGTTATTATGAGGAAAGTTTTGACTGAAAATAGCCGATCGACAAGCTCACAACGTGTCGCAGTGAGCTTGTCGATCGGCTATTTTCTGCTAAAGCTATACCCACAATACGGATACTGGGGTGGTTAACAGTGCTTAAAGGGCAAGACCACTTTGGTATAGGTTTGGGTTGTGTAGTTACCTTGCCATGATGCATCTCCAAAGGTGGGCAAGAAATCTAAAATAATTGCTCCATTGATGATAAAAAAATATGCTCCTCATTGAATTACATCGTAGGCTGAAACAGCTCTCAAAGTCACTCTTTTAGCACAAACGAACGCAAATAAAGTTGATTCAGACTATATAGAACATCACCAAACCCAGTACCGTTTGTTTTTTAAATAAAAATGCTAACATCCTGTTGATTTTGCTATTTTTATTAAAAAGAACTCGGACTGGATCCGCGGATCTGGATCTTCAAATAGTAAAATCAACAGGAAGTTGACATTTTTATTTAAAAAATAAAAACAGTACTGGGTTTGGTGATGTTCTATATTGACTGAATCAGCTTTGTTTGTGTTCGTTTACGTGCTAAAAGAGTGACTTTGAGAGCCGTTTCACCGTACAATGTCAATGAGGAGCATATTTTGAATGATCAATTTCTATTCAATTATTATACAGCAATTATTTTAGATTTCTTGTTCACCTTTGGAGTTACATCATGACAAGGTAACTACACAACCCAAACCTCTACCACAGTGATCTTGTTCTTTAACAAGCAAAATCCAAAAGGCTGGAGTGCTCCCAGTGAGCTTCACGGTGAGAGGGAGAACAAGAATGAAGTCCAGCCACCTCTTTTATAGAGGACAATCCAGGTGGGCCAGATCTCCACTGATGACACACTCCGCCCTCCAATCATTCTGACACACATGACACATGGTTAGTAACCATGACAACCACACCAGTCACCCTGACAACTCCTCCAAGGAACAGGCCATATGGTGTAGTTGGCAGGGCTTTATTGAAGAAAAGGTGACATTAAAAACAAACAATTAGACAAATAATCATACATTGATGATGATAATGAAGTGTAAGTCCAGAGCTCGATGAATGTTAGGGACCAAAAAAAAAGGCACTACAAAATACTACCAATCAGCTCTAAATTGCCTGAAACGTACTCCTAACAGGTTTTTGGTGGGACGCTTTTGGCCTCCACACTTAGTGATTTTTTCGGATTTAACTTCGTTTCGGTAGTGACACAAATGGTGTCACTACCGAAACGAGAAAAAAAATTACTAAGTCCAGAGCTCGATGAATGTTAGGGACCAAAACAAAAGTCACTACAAAGTACTACCAATCAACTTTAAATTGCCTGAAACGTACTCCTAACAGGTTTTTGGGGGAACAGTTTTGGCCTCCACACTTAGTGATTTTTTCGGATTTAACTTCGTTTCGGTACCATGGCTCAAGAGAAAACTCTGGGGTTTATAAACCGAAGGTTTAAGGTTCGAAACTCCTGGAGCACATTTTCACTGTCCATCTAACTTTTAAAAGGTGGTTTAAGTATTACGTTCTATTTTGTATTATACCTGTGTGGCTCAAGAGATAAACACAGGGTCTGAAAGCAGAAGGTTTGGGGTTCAAAGCTCATGAAGAACATTTTCACTGGCCATCTAAATTCTAAAAGGCGGGTCAAGGATGACGTTCCCAATTGTAACTTCCATGCCAGCGTGGCTCAAGAGATAAACACAGGGTCTGAAAGCAGAAGGTTTGGGGTTCAAGGCTCCTGAAGAACATTTTCACTGTCCATCTAAATTCTAAAAGGCGGGATAAGGATGACGTTCCCAATTGTACTTTCCATGCCAGCGTGGCTCAAGAGTTAAACACAGGGTCTGAAAGTCGAAGGTTTGGGGTTCAAGGCTCCTGAAGAACATTTTCACTGTCCATCTAAATTCTAAAAGGCGGGTTAAGGATGACGTTCCCAATTGTACTTTCCACGCCAGCGTGGCTCAAGAGTTAAACACAGGGTCTGAAAGCAGACGGTTTGGGGTTCAAGGCTCCTGAAGAACATTTTCACTGTCCATCTAAATTCTAAAAGGTGGGTTAAGGATGACGTTCCCAATTCTACTTTCCATGCCAGCGTGGCTCAAGAGTTAAACACAGGGTCTGAAAGTAGAAGGTTTGGGGTTCAAGGCTCCTGAAGAACATTTTCATTGTCCATCTAAATTCTGACCCTAACCCTAAAGGCGGGTTAAGGATGACGTTCCCAATTGTACTTTCCATGCCAGCGTGGCTCAAGAGTTAAACACAGGGTCTGAAAGTAGAAGGTTTGGGGTTCAAGGCTCCTGAAGAACATTTTCACTGTCCATCTAAATTCTGACCCTAACCCTAAAGGCGGGTTAAGGATGACGTTCCCAATTGTACTTTCCATGCCAGCGTGGCTTAAAAGATAAATCAAAGGTTCACAAACTAAAGGTTCGAGGTTCAAAGCTCACTCAAAACAACTACTAAATAAAAACTAAAAGGGTAATACAACAAAAAAACAATGGAGCTGTGGTCAATACAAACTGGTGATGAAAAAAAACAATAAAAAAATGTCTCAAACAAATTCATGTGAAAAAAACAGTGGCCATAAAATCACAAAAAAATACTAAAATAAAAATCTTTAATTAATATGTAAATGTATTAAGCTCCTCCCCCTGGAGGTGGGCTCCCTCCATGTTCCTCCCTCTCCTACCGGAGCTAAAAGAGGGCGTGAGGAGGGAGGCGGGCTTCATCCATGGTTCTCGCCTTAAAAAGACCGAAAATTGACATCTTCCCTGACCAAGATTCAAACCCACGACCATCCACTTGTGAAGCCCATGCTTTACTCTTGCACCACCAGGCCTTTCACATTAATTAGGATTTCGAAGTTATATTTAAAGTTAAAGCAAGAGCTGACAGGTCAAAAGATGAAAATCCACAGCAAACACCTCTACCCCTGACAGAATGACTGGATCTACTAGATAAACCCTCTGATGATCAGGGAAAGGGTTCATTATGACACGACTGAGATTTAGGTTGTTTAAAACCACCAGAAAACGTTTACTCTGGCTGAGTCTGAACCCAGATTTATACTTTCATTGAAAGGAAACAGAGAGATGTTTCGTAATGTCATAAAAATTCATACTCTTTTTGTCATTTATAAATTCCTTAGTTTCAGATGATCAAAACTATAGCAGTTTTGGTGTTAAATCAAGTAGGCTACATTGTTCTCACTTTGGACTGGACATTAAAAAATATGTCTTAAGTTTTCAACTATAGTTCCTCAAACAGTGCTGTATTATGACCACAGATCCTCTATGATTAACTGAATTAAGTTTAAGAAAATACCACTTCGCACTCATGGCATGCAGCATATCAATCAAAACAATGATCAATTATATGCCGAGCTCCATACTTCGTTTTGAGGTATTCTAGTGACTCAGGGATAATAAATTAAATAAATTCAACCACTTAAATGTAATGTATTTATTGCAACAACCAACCAAGAGTGTTGCAAACGGCTGAGTTTGTAACAAAATGAGGAAACTCACACAAACAAAGAACGTTTAAATTATTTTATTAAAACTAACTTAACCCCATATGGGTAACCGGTGAGCCTCAGGGCTCAATACTAGTGTATTTTCTGTTTTGTGTTATTATGAGGAAAGTTTTGACTGAAAATAGCCGATCGACAAGCTCACAACGTGTCGCAGTGAGCTTGTCGATCGGCTATTTTCTGCTAAAGCTATACCCACAATACGGATACTGGGGTGGTTAACAGTGCTTAAAGGGCAAGACCACTTTGGTAGAGGTTTGGGTTGTGTAGTTACCTTGCCATGATGCATCTCCAAAGGTGGGCAAGAAATCTAAAATAATTGCTCCATTGATGATAAAAAAATATGCTCCTCATTGAATTACATCGTAGGCTGAAACAGCTCTCAAAGTCACTCTTTTAGCACAAACGAACGCAAATAAAGTTGATTCAGACTATATAGAACATCACCAAACCCAGTACCGTTTGTTTTTTAAATAAAAATGCTAACATCCTGTTGATTTTGCTATTTTTATTAAAAAGAACTCAGACTGGATCCGCGGATCTGGATCTTCAAATAGTAAAATCAACAGGAAGTTGACATTTTTATTTAAAAAATAAAAACAGTACTGGGTTTGGTGATGTTCTATATTGACTGAATCAGCTTTGTTTGTGTTCGTTTACGTGCTAAAAGAGTGACTTTGACAGCCGTTTCACCGTACAATGTCAATGAGGAGCATATTTTCAATGATCAATTTCTATTCAATTATTATACAGCAATTATTTTAGATTTCTTGTTCACCTTTGGAGTTACATCATGACAAGGTAACTACACAACCCAAACCTCTACCACAGTGATCTTGTTCTTTAACAAGCAAAATCCAAAAGGCTGGAGTGCTCCCAGTGAGCTTCACGGTGAGAGGGAGAACAAGAATGAAGTCCAGCCACCTCTTTTATAGAGGACAATCCAGGTGGGCCAGATCTCCACTGATGACACACTCCGCCCTCCAATCATTCTGACACACATGACACATGGTTAGTAACCATGACAACCACACCAGTCACCCTGACAACTCCTCCAAGGAACAGGCCATATGGTGTAGTTGGCAGGGCTTTATTGAAGAAAAGGTGACATTAAAAACAAACAATTAGACAAATAATCATACATTGATGATGATAATGAAGTGTAAGTCCAGAGCTCGATGAATGTTAGGGACCAAAAAAAAAGGCACTACAAAATACTACCAATCAGCTCTAAATTGCCTGAAACGTACTCCTAACAGGTTTTTGGTGGGACGCTTTTGGCCTCCACACTTAGTGATTTTTTCGGATTTAACTTCGTTTCGGTAGTGACACAAATGGTGTCACTACCGAAACGAGAAAAAAAATTACTAAGTCCAGAGCTCGATGAATGTTAGGGACCAAAACAAAAGTCACTACAAAGTACTACCAATCAACTTTAAATTGCCTGAAACGTACTCCTAACAGGTTTTTGGGGGAACAGTTTTGGCCTCCACACTTAGTGATTTTTTCGGATTTAACTTCGTTTCGGTACCATGGCTCAAGAGAAAACTCTGGGGTTTATAAACCGAAGGTTTAAGGTTCGAAACTCCTGGAGCACATTTTCACTGTCCATCTAACTTTTAAAAGGTGGTTTAAGTATTACGTTCTATTTTGTATTATACCTGTGTGGCTCAAGAGATAAACACAGGGTCTGAAAGCAGAAGGTTTGGGGTTCAAAGCTCATGAAGAACATTTTCACTGGCCATCTAAATTCTAAAAGGCGGGTCAAGGATGACGTTCCCAATTGTAACTTCCATGCCAGCGTGGCTCAAGAGATAAACACAGGGTCTGAAAGCAGAAGGTTTGGGGTTCAAGGCTCCTGAAGAACATTTTCACTGTCCATCTAAATTCTAAAAGGCGGGATAAGGATGACGTTCCCAATTGTACTTTCCATGCCAGCGTGGCTCAAGAGTTAAACACAGGGTCTGAAAGTCGAAGGTTTGGGGTTCAAGGCTCCTGAAGAACATTTTCACTGTCCATCTAAATTCTAAAAGGCGGGTTAAGGATGACGTTCCCAATTGTACTTTCCACGCCAGCGTGGCTCAAGAGTTAAACACAGGGTCTGAAAGCAGACGGTTTGGGGTTCAAGGCTCCTGAAGAACATTTTCACTGTCCATCTAAATTCTAAAAGGTGGGTTAAGGATGACGTTCCCAATTCTACTTTCCATGCCAGCGTGGCTCAAGAGTTAAACACAGGGTCTGAAAGTAGAAGGTTTGGGGTTCAAGGCTCCTGAAGAACATTTTCATTGTCCATCTAAATTCTGACCCTAACCCTAAAGGCGGGTTAAGGATGACGTTCCCAATTGTACTTTCCATGCCAGCGTGGCTCAAGAGTTAAACACAGGGTCTGAAAGTAGAAGGTTTGGGGTTCAAGGCTCCTGAAGAACATTTTCACTGTCCATCTAAATTCTGACCCTAACCCTAAAGGCGGGTTAAGGATGACGTTCCCAATTGTACTTTCCATGCCAGCGTGGCTTAAAAGATAAATCAAAGGTTCACAAACTAAAGGTTCGAGGTTCAAAGCTCACTCAAAACAACTACTAAATAAAAACTAAAAGGGTAATACAACAAAAAAACAATGGAGCTGTGGTCAATACAAACTGGTGATGAAAAAAAACAATAAAAAAATGTCTCAAACAAATTCATGTGAAAAAAACAGTGGCCATAAAATCACAAAAAAATACTAAAATAAAAATCTTTAATTAATATGTAAATGTATTAAGCTCCTCCCCCTGGAGGTGGGCTCCCTCCATGTTCCTCCCTCTCCTACCGGAGCTAAAAGAGGGCGTGAGGAGGGAGGCGGGCTTCATCCATGGTTCTCGCCTTAAAAAGACCGAAAATTGACATCTTCCCTGACCAAGATTCAAACCCACGACCATCCACTTGTGAAGCCCATGCTTTACTCTTGCACCACCAGGCCTTTCACATTAATTAGGATTTCGAAGTTATATTTAAAGTTAAAGCAAGAGCTGACAGGTCAAAAGATGAAAATCCACAGCAAACACCTCTACCCCTGACAGAATGACTGGATCTACTAGATAAACCCTCTGATGATCAGGGAAAGGGTTCATTATGACACGACTGAGATTTAGGTTGTTTAAAACCACCAGAAAACGTTTACTCTGGCTGAGTCTGAACCCAGATTTATACTTTCATTGAAAGGAAACAGAGAGATGTTTCGTAATGTCATAAAAATTCATACTCTTTTTGTCATTTATAAATTCCTTAGTTTCAGATGATCAAAACTATAGCAGTTTTGGTGTTAAATCAAGTAGGCTACATTGTTCTCACTTTGGACTGGACATTAAAAAATATGTCTTAAGTTTTCAACTATAGTTCCTCAAACAGTGCTGTATTATGACCACAGATCCTCTATGATTAACTGAATTAAGTTTAAGAAAATACCACTTCGCACTCATGGCATGCAGCATATCAATCAAAACAATGATCAATTATATGCCGAGCTCCATACTTCGTTTTGAGGTATTCTAGTGACTCAGGGATAATAAATTAAATAAATTCAACCACTTAAATGTAATGTATTTATTGCAACAACCAACCAAGAGTGTTGCAAACGGCTGAGTTTGTAACAAAATGAGGAAACTCACACAAACAAAGAACGTTTAAATTATTTTATTAAAACTAACTTAACCCCATATGGGTAACCGGTGAGCCTCAGGGCTCAATACTAGTGTATTTTCTGTTTTGTGTTATTATGAGGAAAGTTTTGACTGAAAATAGCCGATCGACAAGCTCACAACGTGTCGCAGTGAGCTTGTCGATCGGCTATTTTCTGCTAAAGCTATACCCACAATACGGATACTGGGGTGGTTAACAGTGCTTAAAGGGCAAGACCACTTTGGTAGAGGTTTGGGTTGTGTAGTTACCTTGCCATGATGCATCTCCAAAGGTGGGCAAGAAATCTAAAATAATTGCTCCATTGATGATAAAAAAATATGCTCCTCATTGAATTACATCGTAGGCTGAAACAGCTCTCAAAGTCACTCTTTTAGCACAAACGAACGCAAATAAAGTTGATTCAGACTATATAGAACATCACCAAACCCAGTACCGTTTGTTTTTTAAATAAAAATGCTAACATCCTGTTGATTTTGCTATTTTTATTAAAAAGAACTCAGACTGGATCCGCGGATCTGGATCTTCAAATAGTAAAATCAACAGGAAGTTGACATTTTTATTTAAAAAATAAAAACAGTACTGGGTTTGGTGATGTTCTATATTGACTGAATCAGCTTTGTTTGTGTTCGTTTACGTGCTAAAAGAGTGACTTTGACAGCCGTTTCACCGTACAATGTCAATGAGGAGCATATTTTGAATGATCAATTTCTATTCAATTATTATACAGCAATTATTTTAGATTTCTTGTTCACCTTTGGAGTTACATCATGACAAGGTAACTACACAACCCAAACCTCTACCACAGTGATCTTGTTCTTTAACAAGCAAAATCCAAAAGGCTGGAGTGCTCCCAGTGAGCTTCACGGTGAGAGGGAGAACAAGAATGAAGTCCAGCCACCTCTTTTATAGAGGACAATCCAGGTGGGCCAGATCTCCACTGATGACACACTCCGCCCTCCAATCATTCTGACACACATGACACATGGTTAGTAACCATGACAACCACACCAGTCACCCTGACAACTCCTCCAAGGAACAGGCCATATGGTGTAGTTGGCAGGGCTTTATTGAAGAAAAGGTGACATTAAAAACAAACAATTAGACAAATAATCATACATTGATGATGATAATGAAGTGTAAGTCCAGAGCTCGATGAATGTTAGGGACCAAAAAAAAAGGCACTACAAAATACTACCAATCAGCTCTAAATTGCCTGAAACGTACTCCTAACAGGTTTTTGGTGGGACGCTTTTGGCCTCCACACTTAGTGATTTTTTCGGATTTAACTTCGTTTCGGTAGTGACACAAATGGTGTCACTACCGAAACGAGAAAAAAAATTACTAAGTCCAGAGCTCGATGAATGTTAGGGACCAAAACAAAAGTCACTACAAAGTACTACCAATCAACTTTAAATTGCCTGAAACGTACTCCTAACAGGTTTTTGGGGGAACAGTTTTGGCCTCCACACTTAGTGATTTTTTCGGATTTAACTTCGTTTCGGTACCATGGCTCAAGAGAAAACTCTGGGGTTTATAAACCGAAGGTTTAAGGTTCGAAACTCCTGGAGCACATTTTCACTGTCCATCTAACTTTTAAAAGGTGGTTTAAGTACTACGTTCTATTTTGTATTATACCTGTGTGGCTCAAGAGATAAACACAGGGTCTGAAAGCAGAAGGTTTGGGGTTCAAAGCTCATGAAGAACATTTTCACTGGCCATCTAAATTCTAAAAGGCGGGTCAAGGATGACGTTCCCAATTGTAACTTCCATGCCAGCGTGGCTCAAGAGATAAACACAGGGTCTGAAAGCAGAAGGTTTGGGGTTCAAGGCTCCTGAAGAACATTTTCACTGTCCATCTAAATTCTAAAAGGCGGGATAAGGATGACGTTCCCAATTGTACTTTCCATGCCAGCGTGGCTCAAGAGTTAAACACAGGGTCTGAAAGTCGAAGGTTTGGGGTTCAAGGCTCCTGAAGAACATTTTCACTGTCCATCTAAATTCTAAAAGGCGGGTTAAGGATGACGTTCCCAATTGTACTTTCCACGCCAGCGTGGCTCAAGAGTTAAACACAGGGTCTGAAAGCAGACTGTTTGGGGTTCAAGGCTCCTGAAGAACATTTTCACTGTCCATCTAAATTCTAAAAGGTGGGTTAAGGATGACGTTCCCAATTCTACTTTCCATGCCAGCGTGGCTCAAGAGTTAAACACAGGGTCTGAAAGTAGAAGGTTTGGGGTTCAAGGCTCCTGAAGAACATTTTCATTGTCCATCTAAATTCTGACCCTAACCCTAAAGGCGGGTTAAGGATGACGTTCCCAATTGTACTTTCCATGCCAGCGTGGCTCAAGAGTTAAACACAGGGTCTGAAAGTAGAAGGTTTGGGGTTCAAGGCTCCTGAAGAACATTTTCACTGTCCATCTAAATTCTGACCCTAACCCTAAAGGCGGGTTAAGGATGACGTTCCCAATTGTACTTTCCATGCCAGCGTGGCTTAAAAGATAAATCAAAGGTTCACAAACTAAAGGTTCGAGGTTCAAAGCTCACTCAAAACAACTACTAAATAAAAACTAAAAGGGTAATACAACAAAAAAACAATGGAGCTGTGGTCAATACAAACTGGTGATGAAAAAAAACAATAAAAAAATGTCTCAAACAAATTCATGTGAAAAAAACAGTGGCCATAAAATCACAAAAAAATACTAAAATAAAAATCTTTAATTAATATGTAAATGTATTAAGCTCCTCCCCCTGGAGGTGGGCTCCCTCCATGTTCCTCCCTCTCCTACCGGAGCTAAAAGAGGGCGTGAGGAGGGAGGCGGGCTTCATCCATGGTTCTCGCCTTAAAAAGACCGAAAATTGACATCTTCCCTGACCAAGATTCAAACCCACGACCATCCACTTGTGAAGCCCATGCTTTACTCTTGCACCACCAGGCCTTTCACATTAATTAGGATTTCGAAGTTATATTTAAAGTTAAAGCAAGAGCTGACAGGTCAAAAGATGAAAATCCACAGCAAACACCTCTACCCCTGACAGAATGACTGGATCTACTAGATAAACCCTCTGATGATCAGGGAAAGGGTTCATTATGACACGACTGAGATTTAGGTTGTTTAAAACCACCAGAAAACGTTTACTCTGGCTGAGTCTGAACCCAGATTTATACTTTCATTGAAAGGAAACAGAGAGATGTTTCGTAATGTCATAAAAATTCATACTCTTTTTGTCATTTATAAATTCCTTAGTTTCAGATGATCAAAACTATAGCAGTTTTGGTGTTAAATCAAGTAGGCTACATTGTTCTCACTTTGGACTGGACATTAAAAAATATGTCTTAAGTTTTCAACTATAGTTCCTCAAACAGTGCTGTATTATGACCACAGATCCTCTATGATTAACTGAATTAAGTTTAAGAAAATACCACTTCGCACTCATGGCATGCAGCATATCAATCAAAACAATGATCAATTATATGCCGAGCTCCATACTTCGTTTTGAGGTATTCTAGTGACTCAGGGATAATAAATTAAATAAATTCAACCACTTAAATGTAATGTATTTATTGCAACAACCAACCAAGAGTGTTGCAAACGGCTGAGTTTGTAACAAAATGAGGAAACTCACACAAACAAAGAACGTTTAAATTATTTTATTAAAACTAACTTAACCCCATATGGGTAACCGGTGAGCCTCAGGGCTCAATACTAGTGTATTTTCTGTTTTGTGTTATTATGAGGAAAGTTTTGACTGAAAATAGCCGATCGACAAGCTCACAACGTGTCGCAGTGAGCTTGTCGATCGGCTATTTTCTGCTAAAGCTATACCCACAATACGGATACTGGGGTGGTTAACAGTGCTTAAAGGGCAAGACCACTTTGGTAGAGGTTTGGGTTGTGTAGTTACCTTGCCATGATGCATCTCCAAAGGTGGGCAAGAAATCTAAAATAATTGCTCCATTGATGATAAAAAAATATGCTCCTCATTGAATTACATCGTAGGCTGAAACAGCTCTCAAAGTCACTCTTTTAGCACAAACGAACGCAAATAAAGTTGATTCAGACTATATAGAACATCACCAAACCCAGTACCGTTTGTTTTTTAAATAAAAATGCTAACATCCTGTTGATTTTGCTATTTTTATTAAAAAGAACTCAGACTGGATCCGCGGATCTGGATCTTCAAATAGTAAAATCAACAGGAAGTTGACATTTTTATTTAAAAAATAAAAACAGTACTGGGTTTGGTGATGTTCTATATTGACTGAATCAGCTTTGTTTGTGTTCGTTTACGTGCTAAAAGAGTGACTTTGACAGCCGTTTCACCGTACAATGTCAATGAGGAGCATATTTTGAATGATCAATTTCTATTCAATTATTATACAGCAATTATTTTAGATTTCTTGTTCACCTTTGGAGTTACATCATGACAAGGTAACTACACAACCCAAACCTCTACCACAGTGATCTTGTTCTTTAACAAGCAAAATCCAAAAGGCTGGAGTGCTCCCAGTGAGCTTCACGGTGAGAGGGAGAACAAGAATGAAGTCCAGCCACCTCTTTTATAGAGGACAATCCAGGTGGGCCAGATCTCCACTGATGACACACTCCGCCCTCCAATCATTCTGACACACATGACACATGGTTAGTAACCATGACAACCACACCAGTCACCCTGACAACTCCTCCAAGGAACAGGCCATATGGTGTAGTTGGCAGGGCTTTATTGAAGAAAAGGTGACATTAAAAACAAACAATTAGACAAATAATCATACATTGATGATGATAATGAAGTGTAAGTCCAGAGCTCGATGAATGTTAGGGACCAAAAAAAAAGGCACTACAAAATACTACCAATCAGCTCTAAATTGCCTGAAACGTACTCCTAACAGGTTTTTGGGGGGACACTTTTGGCCTCCACACTTAGTGATTTTTTCGGATTTAACTTCGTTTCGGTAGTGACACAAATGGTGTCACTACCGAAACGAGAAAAAAAATTACTAAGTCCAGAGCTCGATGAATGTTAGGGACCAAAACAAAAGTCACTACAAAGTACTACCAATCAACTTTAAATTGCCTGAAACGTACTCCTAACAGGTTTTTGGGGGAACAATTTTGGCCTCCACACTTAGTGATTTTTTCGGATTTAACTTCGTTTCGGTACCATGGCTCAAGAGAAAACTCTGGGGTTTATAAACCGAAGGTTTAAGGTTCGAAACTCCTGGAGCACATTTTCACTGTCCATCTAACTTTTAAAAGGTGGTTTAAGTATTACGTTCTATTTTGTATTATACCTGTGTGGCTCAAGAGATAAACACAGGGTCTGAAAGCAGAAGGTTTGGGGTTCAAAGCTCATGAAGAACATTTTCACTGGCCATCTAAATTCTAAAAGGCGGGTCAAGGATGACGTTCCCAATTGTAACTTCCATGCCAGCGTGGCTCAAGAGATAAACACAGGGTCTGAAAGCAGAAGGTTTGGGGTTCAAGGCTCCTGAAGAACATTTTCACTGTCCATCTAAATTCTAAAAGGCGGGATAAGGATGACGTTCCCAATTGTACTTTCCATGCCAGCGTGGCTCAAGAGTTAAACACAGGGTCTGAAAGTCGAAGGTTTGGGGTTCAAGGCTCCTGAAGAACATTTTCACTGTCCATCTAAATTCTAAAAGGCGGGTTAAGGATGACGTTCCCAATTGTACTTTCCACGCCAGCGTGGCTCAAGAGTTAAACACAGGGTCTGAAAGCAGACGGTTTGGGGTTGAAGGCTCCTGAAGAACATTTTCACTGTCCATCTAAATTCTAAAAGGCGGGTTAAGGATGACGTTCCCAATTCTACTTTCCATGCCAGCGTGGCTCAAGAGTTAAACACAGGGTCTGAAAGCAGAAGGTTTGGGGTTCAAGGCTCCTGAAGAACATTTTCACTGTCCATCTAAATTCTAAAAGGCGGGTTAAGGATGACGTTCCCAATTGTACTTTCCATGCCAGCGTGGCTCAAGAGTTAAACACAGGCTCTGAAAGTAGAAGGTTTGGGGTTCAAGGCTCCTGAAGAACATTTTCACTGTCCATCTAAATTCTGACCCTAACCCTAAAGGCGGGTTAAGGATGACGTTCCCAATTGTACTTTCCATGCCAGCGTGGCTCAAGAGTTAAACACAGGGTCTGAAAGTAGAAGGTTTGGGGTTCAAGGCTCCTGAAGAACATTTTCACTGTCCATCTAAATTCTGACCCTAACCCTAAAGGCGGGTTAAGGATGACGTTCCCAATTGTACTTTCCATGCCAGCGTGGCTTAAAAGATAAATCAAAGGTTCACAAACTAAAGGTTCGAGGTTCAAAGCTCACTCAAAACAACTACTAAATAAAAACTAAAAGGGTAATACAACAAAAAAACAATGGAGCTGTGGTCAATACAAACTGGTGATGAAAAAAAACAATAAAAAAATGTCTCAAACAAATTCATGTGAAAAAAACAGTGGCCATAAAATCACAAAAAAATACTAAAATAAAAATCTTTAATTAATATGTAAATGTATTAAGCTCCTCCCCCTGGAGGTGGGCTCCCTCCATGTTCCTCCCTCTCCTACCGGAGCTAAAAGAGGGCGTGAGGAGGGAGGCGGGCTTCATCCATGGTTCTCGCCTTAAAAAGACCGAAAATTGACATCTTCCCTGACCAAGATTCAAACCCACGACCATCCACTTGTGAAGCCTATGCTTTACTCTTGCACCACCAGGCCTTTCACATTAATTAGGATTTCGAGGTTATATTTAAAGTTAAAGCGAGAGCTGACAGGTCAAAAGATGAAAATCCACAGCAAACACCTCTACCCCTGACAGAATGACTGGATCTACTAGATAAACCCTCTGATGATCAGGGAAAGGGTTCATTATGACACGACTGAGATTTAGGTTGTTTAAAACCACCAGAAAACGTTTACTCTGGCTGAGTCTGAACCCAGATTTATACTTTCATTGAAAGGAAACAGAGAGATGTTTCGTAATGTCATAAAAATTCATACTCTTTTTGTCATTTATAAATTCCTTAGTTTCAGATGATCAAAACTATAGCAGTTTTGGTGTTAAATCAAGTAGGCTACATTGTTCTCACTTTGGACTGGACATTAAAAAATATGTCTTAAGTTTTCAACTATAGTTCCTCAAACAGTGCTGTATTATGACCACAGATCCTCTATGATTAACTGAATTAAGTTTAAGAAAATACCACTTCGCACTCATGGCATGCAGCATATCAATCAAAACAATGATCAATTATATGCCGAGCTCCATACTTCGTTTTGAGGTATTCTAGTGACTCAGGGATAATAAATTAAATAAATTCAACCACTTAAATGTAATGTATTTATTGCAACAACCAACCAAGAGTGTTGCAAACGGCTGAGTTTGTAACAAAATGAGGAAACTCACACAAACAAAGAACGTTTAAATTATTTTATTAAAACTAACTTAACCCCATATGGGTAACCGGTGAGCCTCAGGGCTCAATACTAGTGTATTTTCTGTTTTGTGTTATTATGAGGAAAGTTTTGACTGAAAATAGCCGATCGACAAGCTCACAACGTGTCGCAGTGAGCTTGTCGATCGGCTATTTTCTGCTAAAGCTATACCCACAATACGGATACTGGGGTGGTTAACAGTGCTTAAAGGGCAAGACCACTTTGGTAGAGGTTTGGGTTGTGTAGTTACCTTGCCATGATGCATCTCCAAAGGTGGGCAAGAAATCAAAAATAATTGCTCCATTGATGATAAAAAAATATGCTCCTCATTGAATTACATCGTAGGCTGAAACAGCTCTCAAAGTCACTCTTTTAGCACAAACGAACGCAAATAAAGTTGATTCAGACTATATAGAACATCACCAAACCCAGTACCGTTTGTTTTTTAAATAAAAATGCTAACATCCTGTTGATTTTGCTATTTTTATTAAAAAGAACTCGGACTGGATCCGCGGATCTGGATCTTCAAATAGTAAAATCAACAGGAAGTTGACATTTTTATTTAAAAAATAAAAACAGTACTGGGTTTGGTGATGTTCTATATTGACTGAATCAGCTTTGTTTGTGTTCGTTTACGTGCTAAAAGAGTGACTTTGAGAGCCGTTTCACCGTACAATGTCAATGAGGAGCATATTTTGAATGATCAATTTCTATTCAATTATTATACAGCAATTATTTTAGATTTCTTGTTCACCTTTGGAGTTACATCATGACAAGGTAACTACACAACCCAAACCTCTACCACAGTGATCTTGTTCTTTAACAAGCAAAATCCAAAAGGCTGGAGTGCTCCCAGTGAGCTTCACGGTGAGAGGGAGAACAAGAATGAAGTCCAGCCACCTCTTTTATAGAGGACAATCCAGGTGGGCCAGATCTCCACTGATGACACACTCCGCCCTCCAATCATTCTGACACACATGACACATGGTCAGTAACCATGACAACCACACCAGTCACCCTGACAACCCCCAGGGTTGTCACAAGAATTAAATATAAAAATAGATAGCTGTGCTGTGAACAATTTAGGCTGACAAGAACAAAGTATTTTTTTAACGTCAGGACTGTATGGCATTTTGTTTATACTAAAGTATTGTATGACTTCATTTTTTTATGAGACAGTACGAGTTTAGTATGACTTTTCTCATATACTATTGTGTCAATGTAGGAACTGAATTAATAACAAGCTAAAGTCCTTTTTGCATCAACTCCTCCAAGGAACAGGCCATATGGTGTAGTTGGCAGGGCTTTATTGAAGAAAAGGTGACATTAAAAACAAACAATTAGACAAATAATCATACATTGATGATGATAATGAAGTGCACATTAGCATTCACACTGATTTACATGTCAACCTTAAAGTCACATCAGACAATGAGCATGAAACTGTCACTTTTACAAACTGTAATAAAAGTTATCCTTGCCTGGGCGTACATCTGTGCTGGAGGCTGACGACAGGGGAACAGGTTCTCCTGAGAGCGAGAATCTGCGATGGAGAGATGAGTGAATGACATGGTCCAAGGAGTCTCAGATTCACTGACGCAGTTAAACCGTGCGGGGTACAGAGGTCTGACTGTTGTTTTTTTTTTACCACTATAGAACTGTTGTGTGTATTTGAGCATTGCCCTGCATGCTCTTCAGTGAAAGATTACAGCCAGCTACAAACATGAAAAAACACCTATAGTGTAGGTCAGGGGTCTTCAACGTTTTCAGGCCAAGGACCCCCTAGCTGAGAGAAAGATGAAGCAGGGACCCCCTTTATAATTGTATAAAATTGTGTTTCAGATTAAACTTTTTTGTTTACTTAGTCTGCTCTTTTTACCCTCTACACCTCTACATCTTTGCCAAAAATAGCCGATCTACAAGCTCACAACGCCTCGCAGCTTTTTGGCTAAAGTTCTTCCCAGAAAAGGGATGCTACGGTTCAAGTGGTTAACACTTCGTCTGCCAGAGTTATTTCAGATTTTTTGCTGTTGTCTGCCAGAGATTTTTCATTGAAATTTAAAAAGTACTCAGGAGCCGAGATACATCATTTTTAGGTGTTTAAGTTAACAAGGAAGTGGATGGGAGTCTTTTCCTTCGAAAAAGCATATCTCCTTGGTCTTTGGGTCAAATTGAATATTCAATATTTTTTCAGTTTTTTCAATAGAACGCGTTTATGCGTGATTGGCGGCCAAGTGCGCTATTTAATAGATCGCATTTATGCGTGATTGGCAGGAATTGAGTTAATGTAAAAAAAAAAAAATCCTATCGCACAAAGATTTGGCGGACCCCCTGTAGTAACTCTGAGGACCCCCTAGGGGTCGCGGACCCCCTGTTAAAGACCCCTGATGTAAGCATCCAGATCCATAACTGGGCATACATACAGTGGAGCGCTGGACGTGAACTCCTGACCCGCTCAAGCAGCAGGTGGACCATAAACACTAAAGGTCCACGGGCCTGTCAACATAACAGCCCCTCTGTAGGACCTTTTGGCACAAAAGATCATCATCCAGCTGTTAACACTCGGGACTCAACGGAGAGCATGCCTGCAGCTCAACAATGCTCCTGGTGGTATTTATTAACAGCCAATAGAAAGGATGGTTTTCTTATAGAGAGGTGCTTCAGAAAAGCTGACCCCTAAGGGGTTCCAAAGGGTCAGTAACCAACATGCAGTAACACAATGTTCAGGGGCCCCGCGTATATATACACAGACGTGCCTACGGCTTTTTCTGGACGCAATCCCTTTATAAACCTACAGACCAGTGGTTCCCAAACTTTTTAGCTTTTGTCTCCCCGGGGACCCAAACTAGTGAAAATAGCAGAACTGCAAGTTTACAAGTGCAAGTGTCTTTTTTTGTATTATTATTTATGAAATTCCTTAGAAAAATGATATTTATATTCATTTATTATTCATAAAGATGTTGGTTGTTGAAATTTTTGAAAATAGTTTGAAAAAAGAAAAATAATAAAAAGAATTAGGAGCCGAAAAAAGGGGATATTTACTCACGACCCATAAAAATGGGTCCGCTACCCAAACATGGGTCTCGACCTAACGTTGGGGAAACATTTTGGGAAACAGTGCTATAGACTATGGTGGGCTGCTTGTCCATTGGACCCTCTAGAAGTCTCCTATGTCCGGCACGAAATACTTTACAGCAGGGGGGTCCGGGACCCCTCGGGGGTCCTCAGAGTTACTACAGGGGGACTGCCAAATCTTGGTGTGATCGGATTTTTTTTTTTTACATTAACCACTTGAACCCTATTATCCATATTCTGAAGAGAACTTAAGCCAAAAATAGCAGATCTACAAGCTCAAAACGCAGATCTTTTTGGCAAAGAGGTATAGGTGTAGAGGGAAAAAAGAGCAGACCAGACCAGAATCTGAAACAAAATGTTATACAATAGCCTATAGAGGGGGTCCCTGCTTCATCCCTCTCTCAACTAGGGGGTCCTTGAGCTGAAAACGTTGAAGACCCCTGCTTTACAGATAAACCAGGCTGCAAGAAATGCAACCCTGTATGTTGAAGAACTCCGGGGTGCAAGTTAGCCGCTCCCACACACCGAGAGCAGCATGACACCTGATACCCTGTATTAGACTGAGCCCTGGACCCCCCACAGAGCAGCGTTCACACCGCCTCGTCTTGCTCTACAAGCTCAAAACGCAACGCACTGCGGCGCATTTTGAGCTTGTAGATCGGCTATTTTTGCTACTTGTGTGTGACATAGAATGACAAAGTAGGGCATTCATTACGAAAAAGGTCAACATACGGAGATAAGAGGTGTCTGCCGAACAGTATATGCAATGTGGCCCTCTGGAGTGAGTGTGGACATATAGTGGCCCTCTCCATCATCAAAGTTTCAACACCCCTGCTGTAGTATATTTATACATTCAATTTGGACATAAAAGACCTATTTGAACATTCAAAAGGACATGCCTAAAAACAAGGCCTTAAGACCTCATACTAGATGGCCAATAGAACACATTCCTGAAATTCAACAGTCTTATCAACAAACCATCGCTGAGCAGTTGGAAACGCTTGCCAGATGCCACCTGACCTTAGCTGACCTCAACACTGGAACACACACACACACACACACACACACACACACACACACACAGACATAATTTAGTAGCTCATGCACAGAGAGTAGGGATGGGTATTGGCTAGCCCCTTTCGGGACCCTGTTTACCTTTTTTGTATTTGGGAAGGCGGTATCCAGGGTCCCTTGACGCTCAAAGCACTCTCTCTCGTAGTCGCGGGTACCACTGTCTCGTCTCGGGCTAATAGCTCGTCGCTTGGAAGTTGCAGAGATTTCTCAAAGGTACCAAAAAGAGCAATACTAAACCGCGGTTAATCTGCATTAATGCGCTCGGATCGGCGCTGCCGTTTAACATTTTTAATCATTTAGTAAAACTTAATTTCCTCTCTCACACTCTGCTCCACTTCCCATGTCCCGCCTCCCCGCGTTGTGATTGTCATGCAAGCATGTAGGAGCTCGCCAATCAGAGGCAGTAGCGTAGGACCATAGAGGTATGCGTAGGACGCGCAGCTTGTCAGTCACCGCGGGGAGGCGGGCCATGGGAAGTGGAGCATTGTTTGATAGAGGAAATTAAGCTTTACTAAATGATTAAAAATGTTAAACGGCAGCGCCGATCTGAGCGCATTAATGCAGATTAAACGCGGTTTAGTATTGCTCTTTTTGGTACCTTTGAGAAATCTCTGCAACTTCCAAGCGACGAGCTATTAGCCCGAGACGAGACAGTGGTACCCGCGACTACGAGAGAGAGTGCTTTGAGCGTCAAGGGACCCTGGATACCGCCTTCCCAAATACAAAAAAGGTAAACAGGGTCCCGAAAGGGGCTAGGTATTGGCAAGAACCTCACGATATGATACGTATCAGGATACTTGGGTCACGATCTATTGAGATGCAATATATATTGTGATATTCTACAGAATTTACAGAGGTTCTTTGTAGAGCTGAAAATACAGCTTGCCGTGTACCACCTGGGTAGTCTAATAATATGCATGTACATCACATTATGTTGATAACTCAATGGACAAATTTAGTCACTTAATTTACTTAAAAGAACATTTTCTGTTTACTAAAGAGCTGGAAAGACATGGAGACTCCTGTTACTGAACAAATGCTCTATAGCAATGAGTACTATCAGAATAGGGCTATTTAACACTTGTTTTAACCAAAGAATCACTTACCCTACCATTAAGTAAAAGTATCAATACTGCACTGTAGAAATGCTCTGTTACAACATTTAGGTGTTAAATATTCAACCGTATCTTAACCAATATATTCCCCTGTTATCACCGAGTATGTTATGTTTCTTGTGTATCTCTGTCTTTCAATTCTCATCATACCTGTACAGGAAATACATTATTTCACACATTTATGTGGCAGTGTCACATTGGTACTCCAACATCTCTATGTCACTGAAGACTAAGCTTCAAACCTCCCAAAACAAACTGATTTGACTGCTTCTCGGACTGGGGCCCATGACCCACCTTTCTCCCACTCATTTTGCTAGCTATGCTGGCTCAGGGTAGAAGACAGGGTTAAACAACTAAAATGGGTTTGGTCTTCAAAATTATAAATGAAAATGTTCCCGAAATGCCCCCTATACCCGCATATCTGACTAAAAACCTCCAAAAAGTTAGCGACACCCACAGTCACAAAACTAGAGGGAGCGTTAACAACGATCTGGTAGCACCCACCCATACAACAAACATGGGCAAATTCTCCTTCTACAGCACTGCCCACCCAGGTTTGGAATAGTCTAACCCCATCCCTCAAAAAAAAAAAACATCCGGCCAAACAAATGTGTGTGATGTGTTTCATCACAAGTGTCCAGAGATCATGTGTGCAGTAGGAGGAGAAAAAAGTGTTTGTGTAAAAGGCTTTTTGAAAATAGCAGATCTACAAGCTCACAACGCATCACCATGTGATGTCACCGGCAATTTTTACTATATTTAGCCTTAATAATGTACTATTGTTCCTAGAACGTAGTGTCAAGTCTTCGAAATGTAGGGGAGTGAAAGTCAAAATACAAATGTTAAAGTACAGATACTCAATTTATTTTACTTAAATACAGTACTCAAGTAAATGTACTTCATTACTGTCTACCACTGGAGAGGAGTAGCCGTATATTAGCGGGTCTTAACGCCCACAATGTTGTTCCATGCTGTCTAGCTCAAGACTGAATACAGAAGGTCATACAGAAGGACACGCACGCACGCACGCACACACACACACACACACACACACACACACACACACACACACACACACACACACACACACACACACACACACACACACACACACACACACACACACACACACACACACACACACACACACACACACACACACACACACACACACACACAGCAGTCACTAGGGCTGATTAAGCTTGATCCAGAACAGAACAGTTCAATTCTCTCTTTTCTTACACGTCACTGGTCGAATGAAAATAAAATAGTAATAAAACATAATAGCACAGCCTGCTTTGCAGGGAGAACCTCCTAAACAGTGCCATTTTTGCTTGGGTCAGTCCCACAACAACGGGAAAATATTAAACAAGTGCTGCACTGAATAGCCAGTGAGCTACCAGGGTAAGGTCCAACCAGAGCTACTTTGTTGAACAGAACAGAACAGAACAGAACAGAACAAAATACACAATACTGTACAATACTGTGACACCAAGATCCCCCACAATGGACAGTGAAAGTTCAAGTTAAATCAGTCCTGAGGCCTGCTGTGTGTCCTCCGCCTCCCCTTCTTGCTGGAGCATGCTGCCTTATGAGGTCCTCTGTGGCTTCTGGGTCGAATTTCATGACTGCATCTGCAGAGTAGAAAAAGACAATTGAAAATGCTGTCCCAGTCCCTATCTGACATAATACACAGATCGATGTGTCAGGAAGGCCATGAGCATAATGACTCCTCCCACCCTTCCCACCATCTCTTTGAAACTCCTGCCACCTGGTAGGAGGTTCAAGATCTTAGGGGGAGGCACCAGCAGGTCGTCCAACAGCTCCCCTGAACCCTGAATGCTCGCCATATATTGCCCCCAAAACCAACATCTTGAAAGATGGATGGCAAAAATGTGTTGCTTGTACATCCACAACTAGTTTAATACAAAGCCATCTCCCTTCTACACCTAACCACCACAGTTATTTAAAATGTTATGATAGCCAACGGTAGACAGATGGCATTGTATTTTCTAATGTTAACAGGGAAGGAAATGTTTTACCCAATTCAATGTAGAGATTGGCGGGTGCCGCTTGTCTGTCCTTGGTCAACATGACACACCTTGTATTGCTCTAGAAGTCTTAGTCTTCTCCAAAGGCGTCTTCTCTTTTTCCCCTTCGCCTTCATGCTGAACTGTGCCATCAGGCTGTTACTGAAGAGCCTGAAGAAAAACAATAGACATTTATGTTAATAATGTAATAGGATTAGGATTTTTTGTAAAACATGGTATAAACCCTTTATCCTACTATAATTCTAGTAACCTCTGTCTGTAGTGGTGAGTGAGTGAGTGAGTGAGTGAGTGAGTGAGTAGGTGAAGCTACCCGGTTCTCCTCAGTGGCTGGAGCAATTGCTCTGATTTTGCACACAGCCATTGACCATTACCATCTGAACTTAACTGTGAAGCCCGTTTTTCAATTTCACCAAATCTCAGCTTCTTATTAGCGTTTTTGTGTCAAACATTGTCGCCATGGTTACGGGGCAGCCCAGCTATGGGACGAACTGCCTCCCGGGTTGCCAGATCATGTGCGCATATCCCCCCACGGATGCGTCGACCGGGTATGGTCTAGTACTACTAATGTTCACTTAATGTTCAACCATTATGTCATTGACATGACATAACAGAGGGTCCAGGTGTTAAGCTAAAAAAGGCATATGAATGGAAACATGCCCTCACCTAGAAGAATTAAACAAATAATTGTTCAGACATTGAAAACCACAGCGCACCCAAACATCACACAAAGGGTTCATTCATATTGTATGTTGAAACATCAGTGTCAAGAACTTGGACACAGTCCTTAATGTCCTTCCCTCCAATACGGGAAAGTTGCAGCACCTGTTGGAATAAGTCCATGAAAATACCCCAGAGGAACATAAAAAGTGTGCATCTTACAGTGCGTTATGCTGATCATTACTTCCAGACTCTTGTAAACGCCTACCAGGGTATTAAAAGCTTGGACATCACTGAGGAGTTGCTCCTCTCTCTGGAAGTCCTCCATGTTCTCCATTCTCTCAACATGACTGACCGCTGAAGAGGCAGGTAAAATGCTATCTGACATTATAGACACCACCATACAATGATACAAAACACTGCTATAATTGAAGAGCAGTGTTTGTGTCCCGATAGGAGAGGAGAGAGAGAGAGAACAGTAAAGGAAAAAGGAGAGAAAGGGCAGAAGAGAGAAGGGTTGCAAATTAAGTGTCCCCCAGCTTTCTTGGCCAGTGTCCTGTCTTCATTGAAATAGCTCAGAACTTACCTTGTGTTGGCAATGGGAATGCCCATGTTGGCCTCTCAGTCACTGCATAGCACCTGTAAGAAGAACAAAAGTACATTTTAGAAATTACAAAGTGATATTTTTGCATTAAAACTTTCCAAGACAGATGACTATACATTAGATGAGAAATAATAAATGTGTCATCTACCTTACAATTGGAATCTACAGTCATGCGCCAGAACGGTTGTGCGTCTGTAAGTTCCATCAGTGTTGCCAGATTGCGCGCGAGCAACAAGCAACCAGCTTGCTGCAAACACACAGAGCTGCGCACTGCGCATGCATGGACGCACTTTCCCTAACCGACAACACGCCACTTCGCGCTTACAACTCCTGGACATGGCAACCCCGAAAACCCCGCCCATCACCGAACGGCTACGGCCCCAGCCGAAACACAACGAAGCGACGGCCATTGAAAACACCAGCTCGCTCGCTCCACACAGCTCCTGCACAGTTAACTCCTCAATGCTCAAATAAGCACACATTTCGAACCAATGTGGAAATATTCTCACACAAACAAGCCCAACTTAGATTTCTGACCATTACAAATGTCAATAGACACGCAGGACACGAGGCAGTGGCCCTGCGGAAATCGCGGCCTAATGCGCAAGAATAAGCCTCGGCTGGTAGTGACATCGCCGGGCCGCCCGACGGATTTCGGCGGCCCGGCGATAGCGTTAGCATGCACCTAACACTAACGCTAATGTTAACCAACGCTGCTGTCGTCACTCAAACGGCTACGTTAAACATCTTATCAACAACCTGTATGAACGTTAGTGGGGTCAATGTCATCAATGCTAACTAATTAGCCCGTTGAACAGTGTTATTTTGGTGACTTTTGTGGGTTTCTGTGACACTATGTCACGATGTAGCATCTCAGAGTGTTATGTAACACGGAACGGAATGAATAGCTTAGCACTTCCGGTGGTTCCTTCACAATAAAGGTTGCAACAAATACACACACCATGCTACACGAGAGCCTCGCGCCAGCGACTAGACGGAAGGGTCGCGTAGCGACCCGCACCTCTAGTATATTTTTAAAGCGAACATTTTTAACTCAAATATTTGCTTCTGGGGGTCCCTGGAACAACATATTTTGATGGGGGTCGGCGGCCAGATACATATAATTGTGGGGGTCCTTGATATGAAAAAGATTGAGAACCACTGATATAGAAACATACGTTTTTGAGAATACTGTTGAGATTTAGGAGACATGTAGGCAAAAATAATTCATTCAGGCAAAAATAAAATGTTCCTCAAAAAATGACATGGGCCATTATTTTAGCAAGGTGACGTCATGTTTCATTCTTACTGCTGTTACTGCAATGACACTTGAATGTACCCATATGCAGGGCTGCCAACACTCTTTTTTTTTTACCACGTTTCCTGACACTCTCCTGGGTCGTCATTTCTTCTGGTTTTCTCCTGGATTTGGTGTCAAACTCCCCAAATTCACCAGAACACAGGGAATTACATCTACTATGTTAAAAAAGTAGGAGGGCCCCCAGAAACCCTGGTTTGGGGATGTGGTCAGTGCATGGTCATCATACAGAGATATTAACTTTTTTTTTTTTACTAATGTTTTATCCCACGATTTTTGTAACCCTTATTTTTCACCCGGTGCCAATTTTCTAAGTGATCCTGGGCACTACACTCCCCTCACCAGCCTAGGGAGGCCAGGGCCGAGCTCATGCCTCCTTCAATGCATGAGCCAACTGACCTTCTTGTCACCTGACAGGGGAGAGTTTCCCTGGTTGGACGTAGTGCGTGGAAGGAACACGTTATTCCAACCAGTTCCTTTCCCCTCCATCAGGCGCCCCGGCTGTCATGGGGGAGGAGTTTAGTGACCAGGATTACTACATGTTTTTTGTGAGGGTATTAACTACCCTGAGAGACACGGGGAGAACAGAGATATTAACTTTTAAGTAATGAATGGTTATTATTAAAGATGGTTCTTACTATTACTATTGCTTCAGTCATCAAATCAATTTCTGTGGGCCTACTTTTTTAAGGGATGAAATTGTACCCAAATAATGGGTACAATTTCATCCCTTAAAAAAAAAAATCAAACTCACAAAATTCACCAAAACACCGGAAACTACATCTACTCTGTTAAAAAAGAATGGGGGGAGGACCCCGAGACCCCCCCGCTAGCCCAACCAATCTCCTAGATTCTGAGGTCCATCCATCCATCCATCCATCCATCCATCCATCGCAAACAATCACCTCTACAGACGCACTTCTACAAAATGTTTTTTTTATTTATTATTCAAACATTATTTACAAAAAAAAGTCCCTTTTGCTCCAAATAGCGATATAATCCCAACAGAACAACAGGTTGAAAACAATAAAAAAAAACAGGTTGAATATAATACAAAACAGCTGAACAGAACACTAGATATCGCTACCACTAGATGGAAAACAGTCAAAAGCAGAGGGGAAAGTGTTGCTTTATCAAATCATGTTCACCTGTGTAGTTCTGATTGTAGAAACCTTCACACTGACCATTTTGTTCATAATATAACATAATATGTAAAAAAAAAAAAAACCTAAGCCACTGGCTTTTAACCAATCAGAAGTAGAGATGGAAGTGACAGACATATTTATTCAGGCCAATCATCGGGCTGGATCTGCCGGTTTACTTAACCCACACGATCTCTAGCGTCCCTATTCTGTGGGGCGAACATTTGGCAAAAAAATAGTCGATCTGCAAGCTCACACCCGCGAATGCGTTGTGAGCTTGCAAATCGACTATTTTTGCCGAAGAAATTTGGTGTGGAGGGGGGAAAAAAAGGAGGAGGCCTAGTATAGACCTCTGGGGGACTCCGGCCAAATATAAAAGGTTGAAGTTGTTACGTTTTATGTTGAAGATTTAGGTTATTAATTAATGCAACTATGATCAATAAAGCTATTCTCTCATGAAGCTCACACCAACAAAAGATTTGGGGAAAAAAAACACATCAAGATTAAGACAGATTTAACAACTTGTTTTACTTTTATAGCGAAAATAGCAGATCTACAAGCCTGTAGATGATATCTTTTCACTATTCGTACTATGACAATGTAGGGCTTAAGTGTTTTAATACTGAGGCACTAATGGGTATTTGGTTAAGGGTGTATTTGGGTGTATTTGGTTAAAATATTTCGCAACCTCCCGCAATTTCACCGCATAAAATTAAAAAAACAACAACTGCATATTTCATCGCAAAATCAAGGATTCCAGCCTGCATAATCAAGATTTTTAGCCCGCATAATCAAGAGTTTTAGCCCGCATAATGAAGAGTTTTAGCCCGCATAATGAAGAGTTTTAGCCCGCATAATCAAGGATTTTGCCCACGTTTTTCTGGAGGGTCTAAGAACTACACAGTATCAGCAACCTCCAAAGCACAGACATTTTGAGGGGCAGGTGTTCAAGTAAATTATACTTTTTTTTGTTTACTTGGTCTGCTCTTTTTTCCCTCTACACCTATACCTCTTTGCCAAAAATAGCCGATCTACAAGCTCACAACGCCTCGCAGCGTGAGGCGTTGTGAGCTTGTAGATCGGCTATTTTTGGCTAAAGGTCTCCTCAGAAAAGGGATGCTAGGTTTGGAGTGGTTATGGTAAAAAGAAAAGGGCACTTCTGGTCAAGAGGGCAAAGGGCAGGTGCTCTAGCACCACCTAGAGTCTATCTGCGCACGTCCCTGCTCCAAAGCCACTTTATCCCAGTCTAGTCTTGCACACGACGGTGTTGTTGTCATAGCTTACAATGTGTCGCACTGAGACACGTTACTAGCTTGTAAATTCGCTATTTTCAAAACATATTTTTTCAAAAATCTTTTTTGAAAATCTATTATTTTATTTAAAAAAACACTCCTATCTCCATATTTTGACTTTTTGTTGTAAATTAACGCCCTACTTGATCACACTACAGCGTCGGACGAAAAGCATCAAAAGTAGCAGATCTACAAGCTCTACGAAAGCGATACGTTTCGAGCTTGTAGATCTGCTACTTTGGCTACTTTTGAATTTGAATCCTGAAAAGTAACAGTTTTGGACATATGAGGAATTCCACCCCGACAAGAGACGATATTCTACTTTGATTAACCCATTAAGACCTGGAACGCATCTGTGTCACTTTTTCATTTGAGCCAAAAAAAGCATTATTTTACACTTTGGCTATTCAAAAATAGCAGATCTACAAGCTCATAGCTTGTAGATCTGCTATTTTTGAAAAATCGTGAAAATGTGTGCAAATCTTTGAGTATATATATTCTTTTAAAGCAAACATTTTTAACTCAAATCTTTGCTTCTGGGGGGGTCCCTGGAACAAAATATTTTGAGAAAAAGTTTGAGCACCACTGATATAGAAACATAGGTTGTTGTTTTTTTAAACTGTTGGGAAACATAGGTTTTTTTTCAGAAAACTGTTGGGATTTAGAAGACAAGTCTTAATGGATTAATCCAGTTAATAACTGGATTAATCCAGTTATTAACTGGATTAATCCAGAACTAGTTAATAACTGGATTAATAACTGGATTAATCCAGAACTAGTTAATAACTGGATTAATCCAGTTAATAACTGGATTAATCCAGTTAACACATCGGGTGCCAAACACGGTCTGAACCGTGTGTTTACATAGTGGCGGTTCCGAAGCTTCGGTGCCGAACACGGTCTGAACCGTGATTTCAGTCTTTTTGTTTTTTTCGTTTTTCTCTGCGCGGGCGGGGCTAGAGCAGCTCTATGAGCACCCATTGTAATCCTGCGAAGGAAGTGCCAGATCGCTCACCGGAAACACATTTTTTTCCCCATCCGCTTCCTGTCTATTTCCTACTTTGAAACGCCTATATCTCCGAATCTGTTTCCTGTGGGGAAAAACGGTCATGCGCGATGCACGATCCCCCCCCCCGTTGTAACCCGCGAGGGGAATGTTATGGTTCCAGCCTGTAGCCAGGCTCATGGCAGAACATGAATCGATGCTTTTTTTTGCGTGGATTTGCTTGTAACGCACGCGGAAACGTTAAACAGCAAAGCGCAGTCAATGGGGAGAATGCTGGCACCCACGGTAAATTGTTATGAAAAAATGCTGGCACCCGATGTGTTAATAACTGGCTTCATCCAGTTAATAACTTAACCCTCTGGATTACTGGATTAACTGGATTAATCCAGTTATTAACTGGATTAATCCAGTTAATAACTTAACCCTCTGGATTACTGGATTAACTGGATTAATCCAGTTATTAACTGGATTAATCCAGTTACGGGTAACTGTCTCACCCGTACATTGAGGTTTATGTTTGGAACAGAAAGGCACAGTGTGAACCAAACACAGGAAACTATCTGAGCTTTGAGATCTGTGCTTTTCCTTCCATTAAAAGGGGGCGTTAGGTGATGTTTTTTATTCAAAACAGTTAAATAGTTAAGACCGGGAACGCATCTGTGTCATTTTAGATTCCTTTGGCTATTCAAAAAAAAGCAAATTTTTGAAAAATCGTGAAAATGTGTGTGAATATATATATATATATATATATATATATATATATATATATATATATATATATATATATATATATATATATATATATATATATATATATATATATATATATATATATATATATATTACCATTTTTAACTCAGATCTTTGCTTCTGGGGAGGGAGGGGGGAGGGGGGGTCCTTGGAACACAATATTTTGAGATGGGGGTCGGCGGCCAAATACATATCATTTTGGTGGTCCTTGACATGAAAAAGTTTTGAGAACCACTGATACAGAAACATACGTTTTTTCAAAAAACATTGCTAGAGCAGAGGTCTTCAACAGGGGGTCCGGGACCCCTAGGGGGTCCTCAGGGTTACTACAGGGGATTCGCCAAATCTTTGTGTGATATGATATGATTTTTTTAATTTTTTTTTTACTTAACCACTTGAACCCTAGCATCCCTTTTGCGAGGAGAACTTTAGCCAAAAATAGCAGATCTACAAGCTCACAACGCCTCGCAGCGCGAGGCGTTGTGAGCTTGTAGATCTGCTATTGTTGGCAAAGAGGTATAGGTGTAGAGGGGAAAAAAGAACAGTGAACGTAAACAAAAAAAGTTGAAATCTAAAACACAATTTTATAAAATATAGAGTAGGGGGTCCCTGCTTCATCTCTCTCTCAGCTAGGGGGTCCTTGGTCTGAAAACGTTGAAGACCCCTGTGCTAGAGTGATTGTGTTACAGAGTGCTCTGCAACATTTTCAGACCGGGATACCAATTGAATCAAATCAGGAGAGAGAACAGCATGCAGACTATTTTTATCGGCTTCAATGTTTAAAGGAGAATTCCGGACATTTTAAGTGTTATCTCTGATGTGTCGCTAATCACTCACCACGATAGAAAAGCCCCTTGAGTTATTCCAGAGAATCCCCTCTTGGCCGTTCTGGCGACCCCCTCCGTTGGCATAATGGGAGAGTGTGTTTCTGAAATTCGCCTATTTTAACAAATGCAAAGTCTGTTTTTTTTTCTCCTAGTACTCATTGTGGAGTCTCATGATACCCTAACAAGCGCTGAAAGTCCCCGACGAGCTAATGCTAATGCAGAACGAGCTAACGCTGGTTGCTTATTTCTCTCCCAGAACCTGGCAACTCGGCAACCTGGCAACACCAGCGTTAGCTCGTTCTGCATTAGCATTAGCTTGTCGGGGACTTTCAGCGCTTTTCTATCGTGGTGAGTGATTAGCGACACATCAAAGATGACACTTAAAATGTCCGGAATTCTCCTTTAAGTGTTCCAGTTCAAACGCTTCGTTCCAGTTCCCAATTGTGTTTCATCACTTCCCATTATACACGTGTTAAAGGGCAAGACCACTTTGGTAGAGGTCTGGGTTGTGTAGTTACCTTGCCATGATGTAACTCCAAAGGTAGACAAGAAATAAAAAATAATTGCTCCATTGATTAGAAATTGATAATTCTAAATATGCTCCTCATTGACTTTAATTGTACGGTAAAACAGCTCTCAAAGTCACTCTATAAACACGTAAAACGAACACAAACAAAGCTGATTCAGACAATATGGAACATCACCAAACCCCGTACCGTTTGTTTTTTTAATAAAAATGTCAACTTCCTGTTGATTTTACTATTTGAAGATCCGGATCCGGATCCGCAAATCCAGTCCAGGTTCTTAATAAAAATAGCAAAATCAACAGGAAGCTAACATTTTTATATAAAAAAAACAAAAATCCTGGGTTTGGTGATGTTCTATAATATATTGTCTGAATAAACTTTGTTTGTGTTTATTTGTGTGCTAAAAGAGTGACTTTGAGAGCTTTTTTACTGTACAATGTAAGTCAATGAGGAACATATTTTGAATGATCAATTTCTAATCAATGGAGCAATTATTTTTGATGTCTTGTCTACCTTTGGAGTTACATCATGGCGAGGTAACTACACAACCTAAACCTCTACCAAAGTGGTCTTGCCCTTTAATCCCGTGTCCTCTATGAGTTCTCCCTCCTGATTGGATGAAAATTGGTGTCCCCCAACCTCAACATGTATTTCCTGTTTACTGAAGAGCTGGAGGAGAGGCGGGGTTTTGACGTTACTGAACGAACCACCCAGAACATGTCACTTAACACTAGTGATGTGTCGTTCATGATCGATTCGTTCAAAAGAGCTAGCTCATTTGCCGTGAACAAGCTCGTTCACTTTCTGAAACTGTTGCGTTCACGCACGACGTAAAGAAAACGATCCCGCTATGATGTTTTACACACATTATAAAACACACATTAACCACTTTAGTCCTGATTCATACCTAGGCTATTTGAAAATAGCAGATCAACAAGCTTGTGACGCGTTATGAGCTTGTAGATCAGCTATTTCCAAATGTGTTAGTACTTTTACTTTTGGTTCTAAGTATATTTTGATGCCAATTGCCAATACTTTTGTGCTTTTACTCGAGTAAATTTTGAACGCTAGAAAATAGCGCTACTGAACGTGAACGAATCATTCGAACGAATCATTGCCGCGAACAAAATCGTTCGTTCACTGAAATTAACCTTTTTTCCCACCACTACTTCACACCCCCTTTAAAGATGCAATACGTAATTAAATAGATCACAAAAACCCTTCAGCCAATAGAGAACTATTTGAAGCACAACGTTGACCATAAGCCGCCCCTCGACCGACATTTATAACATGGAATGTAGAATCAAACGAATGTCATTAGAAAAACAAAATAAAAAATACAATGTATTTTTGGTTTTATTAAACTTGCAGAGATGCTATTGTTAGTCTAATAGGTTAGTTCTATTGCGATGTTATTATCAGATAAGTATCATTAGTTTAAGGCAGCACAATACACAAAAAAAGAATCAATCCAAACCGCGACATTAACCACATGAACCCTTAAGCGTTGCCTATTTCTGGCGCGAGCGTTCAGCTGAAAATAGCCGATCTACAAGCTGACAAACGCGTTTGTCAGCTTGTAGATCGGCTATTTTCGGTCAAGACGGACCCTGCTATAGTGCTGTGGGTCAACGAAGGTTTAAAGGGCAAGACCACTTTGGTAGAGGTTTGGGTTGTGTATTTACCTTGCTATAGTGTAACTCCAAAGGTGGACAACAAATCAAAAATAATTGCTCCATTGATTAGAAATTGATAATTCAAAATATGGTGAAACAGCTCTCAAAGTCACTCTTTTAGCACATAAACTAACACAAACAAAGCTGATTCAGAGAATATAGAACATCACCAAACCCACTACCGTTTTTTTATTTTTTTTTTAAATGTCAACTTCCTGCTGATTTTAGCATTTGAAGATCCGGATCCAAAAACCCAGTCCGGGTTTTCTTCTAAATAAAAATAGCAAAATCAACAGGAAGCTAACATTTTTATTTGAAAAAAAAAAACAGTACTGGGTTTGGTGAGGTCCTATATTGTCTGAATGAACTTTGTCTGCGTCCATTTACGTGCTAAAAGAGTGACTTTGAGAGCTGTTTCAGCGTACAATGTAAGTCAATGAGGAACATATTTTGAATTATCAATTTCTAATCAATGGAGCAATTATTTTTGATTTCTTGTCTACCTTTGGAGTTACGTCATGGCAAGGTAGCTACACAACCCAAACCTCTAACAAAGTGGTCTTGCCCTTTAAGTGGTTTATAGTGGTTAACCTTTCAGCTTTGTTGTTATTTGTCTCTTAATTTGTTCTATGATTTAAGTAAAAAAAAAACACAAAAAAAAACAACAACAATAGTTTTTTTACACAAAATAAATGCAAACAGCGGAGGGGGCGGGGCAGAGAGAGGAAGAGGAGGTGGATGAAGGCACTTCTGTCCATCGCGACTAGCGGAGGCAGTTCGGTTCAAGTTCAAGTGAAATAAGCTCTACTGGAGACCCGTTCAACAACCCGGGGAAATCCTTTTTAACTCTTGAGAGCGTACACAATGGTTCCATTTGTACGCTCTCAGAGTTACAGACCTGTAAAAGGTCCATTTTGGAACCCACCTGGTGGTCCCCCAGACCAGAACCAGTAGTCTAGAACACATGACGATGAAGAAGATGATGATGATGATGTCACAGAGAAAGGAAGAGAGTTGAGATTTGATGTATGTTCAGATGTTTCTCTGTAATTCCTCCAGGCAGCCACCAGGGGGAGCCATACTGTATGTATCCCCACCCTGAATGACGGCGTTGTTTCCTCCAGAAGGGTACGGGTGGGGGGTGGGGGGGGGTTCAGTAGGTGAACTTGACCTTCTCGATGTCGCCGATTAACGTTCGTGCCAAGTAGATGCCAAACATCTGGACAAAGAAACAAGTTTATCGTCACTCTTGGTGTTCACTTTAAATGGATTCACACGTCGCCGCGGGGTTGGGGGGTGAGCTTGTAGATCTGCTATTTTCTCAACTTTCCGCACGACACTCTGGTATGATTACAGCCAGAACCGATGCTTTTATTTTTATTCTCGTATTTAACCCATTGAGACCTGGAACGCATCTGTGTCATTTTTAGATTTTAGCTAAAAAAAAAACATTATTTTACACTTTGGTGCTATTCAAAAATAGCAGATATACAAGCACGTAGTGTGGCACCGAGTGCTTGTAGATCTGCTATTTTTGAAAAATCAAGAAAATGTGTGCAAATTAATATTTTTATATCATTTTAAAGCGAATATTTTTTTAACTCAAATCTTCGCTTCTGGGGGGTCCCCGGAACAACATATTTTGAGACGGGGATCCGCGGCAAAATACATATAGAATTTGGGGGTCCTTGACGTGAAAACGTTTGAGAAGCACTGACATAGTAACACAAGTTTTTTTTCAAAAAAACAGTTTTAGAAGAGGACTTAGAATACATTTTGTAGAATCGGCCTCAGGTCTTAACTGCTGTGCTGCCTCTGAGCGACTGAAAGTCCCCCGCAGGATAAATAAAGGTATCCATCTATTAGGGGCGGAAATTGGTACCTTGAAACCAGGTACAAAATAGGTACCTGACGATTCAATTCGATTCCGAGGGCTACGATTCAATTAAATTGCGATTATTGCGATTCACGATTAATTTACTTCCATTATCTTTTATTGATAATAAACTGTCAGCTGGAAGGTTATATTTGCCAACATCAACAATTGCAGAAAACCAACAAGAAAATAAGTCATTTTTTGTAAAATAATACTGACTTATAACAAAGGCTTCTCAATATTCTGATAACCAACCAAAATGTGGCTGCTGCTCTGTGCAATTAGCGATATGATGAAAAAATAGGTTTTTTTTTAATAATCGCTTTTTAAAAATTATAAATCGATTCTATAATCGTCCATGTCCGAATCGCGATTAAGTGCTGAATCGATTATATTTTCCACCCCTACCATCTATCTATCTATCTATCTATCTATCTATCTATCTATCTATCTATCTATCTATCTATCTGGATACAAGGCAGCAGGTGTGAACAGGCTCTATGATGAGAGTTATGGTCGAGGTCGTTACCTGTAGAAGGGAGATGACTATGAACACTATAGCCACAGTGTACAGGTTACCAGGCAACCAGTCTTCCAGGGCCGGAATACAGCCTTTGGTGTAGATATACTGGTCCCAGGAGCTCTGAAACACACAACACTACACTGTTACATAACTAACACACAACACTGTTACACATCATACAACACTGTTAAAGCCAGTGGTGTGTTCTACCGTCAGATGCTGTATACGGCGTACACAGTCCAGATTATTTTGGGAAGAAGCGTATACAGTCTAATAACCATTTCATCCATTGAAAACGCGAGAGCGTATACCCACGACCACGCGCATCGTATCGTAGCGAATACCTTCGGAAAAAAACTAGAACACAACACTGGTTACAGCATACTGTACAACACCGTTACACAACATACTACACTGTTACACAACACTCAACACCGTTACAGTGTTCATTTCATAGACTAAAACTGATGATACATCCCAGGTGCATCCATGTGATGTATTCTTTATAGTTAGTGACTCTATTTATAGTGGCTCATAGGAATTAGACTACGTGACAACCAGGAATAGTTTGGTGACCACCGGAGAGATGGGAGCAGTATGGGTTAGCGCCCCAGCCTGTGTCTTCCGTGAGGAAAAAGCCCAACAAACCCACGGTGAGGCCTTTAGGAGGGCCATTCCAGCAAACCGCAAGTGGAGCTAATACCATTAAGACGGCCCAATCTAGTGGTATCGACCAAAGGAACCACCACGCCAGAAGGAAATGTTTGGATCGGGGCGGTGCAGCGGATCTGGTACAGCGCTCAGGTCATGGACCTGGTGAGGCGAGGGAGGAGCCCGGCCAGGAGGCCATCCACAGAGCCTAGTCCCCTCCACGTGCCAGAGCCTCCCCGTGTTCAGGCAGAGTAGTTCCGGAGAAGCGGTCTGAGGGGCCCTGTCTTTCCCTATAGCAGGGGTCTTCAACCTTTTAAGGCCAAGGACCCCCTAGCTGAGAGAGACATGAAGCAGGGACCCCCTCCTCTACATATTGTATAAAATTGTGTTGCAGATTAAACCTTTTCATAGATTTCATCAGTGTTGTGTGAACTAATGATTTTTTGCTTATTTCACTTAAACCCTCAATACTTAGTCATCTTGATCGTTGGCTCTGTACTTGATCTGCTCTTTTTCCCCTCTACACCAAACCTCTTTGCCGAAAACAGCAGATCTACAAGCACAAAATGTGCTTGTAGATCTGCCGTTTTTGGCTAATGTTCCCCTCGGAATAGGGATTCTAGGGTTTGAAGTGGTTAATGTAAAAACAAAATCACACAAGGATTTGGCGGACCCCCTGTAGTATCTCTGAGGACCCCCTAGGGGTCACGGACCCCCTGTTGAAGACCCCTGCCCTATAGGACTGACCGTGGGTAGCTACCTGGGACGTAAGTCGGGGGTTTGATCAACCCCGGCTGGGTCACCTGGGCGAGGGTGTATGTTGTGAGACCCGAAACACCCGTCGACCCGCAGGCTACAACACTGATGATACGTCCCAGGTGCATCCATGTGATGCATTCTTTATAGATACTAGACCATACCCGGTGAAAGGCGCAGGTGAAAGTAGTTGCAAAGTTGGGGTTAATGCACGTCCTGTCGCGTGGTTTCTCCCCCGCGCACGTCCCATCGTGGCGCCCCCCCCCCCCCTCCTCCCCGTCGTGGCTTCCCACCTCCTCCCCCCCGTGGCCCGTGGGTCGCGTTGCGCCACCCCCCGGCCCGCGGTCACCCCTCCCCACGGGCGTATATATATATATATATATATATATATCTCAGCACGGAGAATGGCGTAGGCATGTTACTCGCCCGCCTCGGGTCCGTCTGGTGTGTTTACTTTCCACAGGAAGAATTGTACTGAGAGAGTGGGCGGGGTCTCGGTGTTGCCATGTCGGCCGACTGTAAGCGCTGTAGCGCTGTTGGTGGTATAGGGTTCGTTTGGTTTGGCCTCGTTTTCATAGACCTTGCTGCTTGTTTCTCTCGCGAAACCTGGCAACGAAGCATGCGCAGTTTGATCAAGAGTCCACCCAACCAAGTCACCACCACCACCGTGAGGTTACTAGAATATTAGTAGGATGATGAAAAATGTCCATCGAGTACCTTACCATCGAGTAAACTAAATAAAAAACTAAGCTATGATGGCTACAACTATGACTAAATATAATATTCTGACAATTTCGTCAACAAATGAAGCTTGTAGATCCGCTATTTTCGGCACACAGCTAAGTATAACCTACGTATATCCATAACTGTATGGCTTGTGTCTAGCATATATAACTGTGATCATGATCTTGCATTGCATTTTCTTTTTTACTATGACATAATTTGATTTGGACATGATTAACCCATTAAGACCTGGAATCTGTGTCACTTTAGATTTCTTAGGCAATTCAAAAATAGCAGATATACAAGCTCATAGCGCGGCACCGAGTGCCGCGCTATGAGCTTGTAGATCTGGTATTTTTGAAAAATCTTGAACATTTTTTTTTATTTATTTTTTTTCAAAAAACTGATAGGATTTAGAAAACATTTTTAAGAATCGCCTTAGGTCTTCAAAGGTTAATGTCTCAACCTGAAAATCAAAATAAATAAATTAAAAGTGTGTGTGTGTGTGTGTGTGTGTGTGTGTGGTGTGGTGTGGTGTGGTGTGGTGTGTGTGTGTGTGTGTGTGTGTGTGTGTGAGCGTCCGTGAGGGAGTGTTACCTTCGTATCTACTCTGATGTCGTAGCCACACTGCGTGTTGATCACTGAGTCCTGAGAAACACACAGGGTTAGAATGGCTGTCTTACTGCAGACAGGCAGGCAGACAGACAGGCAGAGAGACAGACAGACAGGCAGAGAGACAGGCAGAGATACAGACAGACAGACAGACAGACAGACAGACAGACAGGCAGAGAGACAGACAGACAGGCAGAGAGACAGACAGACAGGCAGAGAGACAGACAGACAGGCAGAGAGACAGGCAGAGATACAGACAGACAGACAGACAGACAGACAGACAGACAGACAGACAGACAGACAGACAGACAGACAGACAGGCAGAGAGACAGACAGACAGGCAGAGAGACAGGCAGAGAGACAGACAGACAGGCAGAGAGACAGGCAGAGATACAGACAGACAGACAGACAGACAGACAGACAGACAGACAGACAGACAGACAGACAGGCAGAGAGACAAGCAGAGAGACAGACAGACAGACAGTCTTACTGCAGGGTCAGTGTGACAGCAGGAGAAAGGAACTCCACACTTCTCTCTGCTTCGGTGAGTTCCGTTACAGCTGAAATAAACGTTCAGGTCCCAGTCGTCTGGTTCCTGGGCTCCACAGCAATGGTTCTATGGAGACACCGTGTTATATTAGTATCAATGGTTCTATAGAGACTAAGGGTGTCACGATACTTGATACGTATCGAAATCGAACCGAAAATGACGTTGGATACAGTGTCAAATACATACAGTATCGAAATCAAAAGCCGCGATTCAATAAAAAAAAATATTCCCGCGCATGCGCACATCCGATTGCACGTCCGGGTGACGCCATGCTCGAGCGCATCGTGCGTGCGTGCTTACGACGGGGGAGAAAAAAAAAGACGACAGGACAAGCCCACACACACACCACAGAGGAGTTTGGAAGAGACAGAGACCGCTGTAGCGTTGCGTCTGTACTAGGCTACTACTTTACATTTCACCATGGCCACTGCTGAAGCCAGCGATGGTAGTGATGATGATACACAAATTATTACCAGTAAGACTCCCTAATCGGGAGATAAGCGACCGTAGGTCACATGTATACAGAAGAGGGCTGTAACGGCGATTGGTTCCTAGTTAAAGCTGCGGGAAGGTTTCAGCAGTCGTATGGCAGACCAAAAGCAAAGGTGTGCAGGCAAGAGCTGTTGGTGTGTGTGTGTGTGTGGTGTGGGAGAGAGAGTGTGTTTATAGGGGAAAGGAGGGATTGTTTGTGGGGGGCAAGCCCCCGAGTTGCGGCATTTTATGTGAGCTGCAGTGGCAGGGGGTCCTCCACTGGGGGGCGCCACCACTTTTGCATCCGTTCTGGAGCACGAGGAGTGGGTGGTCCCCGGGAATGCCCCGTGAGCAGCCCCGTTGGGGTGGTCATTTGGTAATTTGTCCACATGTGCTAATTTTTTACACTTGGGGGTCCCCGAGGCAGCTGGGGGTCCCTGGAGCTCCAGGGGTCCTTGGAGGGTGTAGTTTGGCAGGTAAGGAGTGTGTGTGCAAAATGTGGCATGGATCGGGGGAATGGGTGCGGAGATATGAGCAGGGCAAAAGTGTGACGTGTGTGACGGAGTGACGGAGTGACGGACGGACACCTGGAGCAGCTTTCTGTAGTAAGTGCGACCTACGGTCGCAACAATATTTTGGCTTCCCAGTGAATTATGAGGGCAACCGACGTTTTTGACAAAACGGCCACTGTTTGTCGATTATGCTTATACAACAGGTAGTTCCGACCAAGCAATCTGATTGGTTGAAATAGCTATCTAGCCGTGCTTCAAACCAGCATGATAGCACGGGCCAAATCACATTAATAAATCACTCCGCACTGCAGTCCGCACCTGATTAGACAATATAAGGCACAGCTGTGCTGTGACGTCACGCTGTCCCACGGTGGGAAAACAAACAGCACGGCGAAAATAGCCGATCTACAAGTTCACAACACGTCGCCAGGTATCGCACGGCGAAAATAGCCGATCTACAAGTTCACAACGCGTCGCCAGGTATCGCACGACGAAAATAGCCGATCTACAAGTTCACAACGCGTCACCATCGCGAGGCGTTGTCAGCTTGTAGATCAGTTATTTTGGCCACGTGACACGGTCGTACGACGGAGCATATAGCCTACTGGAATTCATTCCACTGCGCAAGCATTGATAGCTCAGCTGTGTTGATGAGACGGTGCCTCAGAGCGCTGCTACAGGGACTATTTAATGTCTCAGTCAAATAAACTCTTCTCTTTACAGGGAAACGGATAATAGCGAAACATTTTTATTATGAATTGCCCCACCATATGAATACATTTGGATGTGTTTTGTTGGTAACTGTTGTATAATCGCAATATTACACTCGAGGGTGTGCTTTACCTACATTATTGGCACTTCAGTGATGCGGTCAGGAACGAGGCGTGCCAATAATGACGGTAAAGCACACCCTCTCGTGTAATATTGCTTAATTCACACGCGTATGGCTTAGCTCAGGGGTCTTCAACGTTTTCAGCCCAAGGACCCCCTAGTTGAGAGAGAGATGAAGCAGGGACCCCCTCTATATTGTATAAAATTGTGTTTCAGATGAAACTTTTTTGTTTACTTGGTCTTCTCTACACCTACACCTCTTTGCCAAAAATAGCCGATGTACAAGCTCACAACGCCTCGCGCTGCGAGGCGTTGTGAGCTTGTACATCTGCTATTTTTGGCTAAAGTTCACCTCAGAGTGGGGACACGCGACTGATTGTCGAGGTGGAAGGTTGTGTTTTTTGTGAGCTCCTGAGCCTTGGATACTGGAATACTTTTTAAAGACTTTTGTGAAATACTTTTAACACTTTTCACAAAGACCAAAAAGGATCTACCAAGGACAACAAGGACAAGAAAATAAGGAATAAAACAACGTTTTTACCACTCAACAAAACATTTGGAGTTAAAACTCGCTCTTTACCAGAAAAGACACAAAGAACTTGAGTAAGTACGCCTGCAGTTTGGAGATACATTGCAGAACTCTAGTCTAGAGACACTGAAGTGTAGAAAGACTGTAGTAAGATTGTAGTAAAATAGAATACTGTAGAAATCATAGTAAACTGCATGGGAACAGTTTAAACATTTAAACATTTAAACACATATACTAGTAGCAGTAGCAGTGCAGTAGTAGCATAACAAAGGAAGGTATCGGGGGAGGGGTGTTAGACAGGGGCCAGGTAGATAGGCGTGAAGCTAGGTGAGCAAGGTGTGAACCTGAAAAATGGCAACCATGGTAACTGAGACACTAGCTACAGCACACACACACACAACACCAATTGTAATTGAATACCCAACCCAAGCAAAATCCATTAAAGAAAAGGATATTTACAAGACTGAATTCCTGAAAAATAACAGAGAGACACTTTACGCAGACTGTACCGCAAAGAAGGTTATAGCAAACCTAATCTTTTTCACACATAGACCTCAGGCATGGATTGAAGCCACACAAGAGCACTACACAGAGATAAAAAAGGCACATTTGCCTGAGGGATGTAGCCTTAAAATGCACTCAGAGGACGGAACCACCACTGTAAACTTTTTCAACTCTGGAAAAGTAACAATCCAGGGGAATAGAACACCCATAGAAAAGGACTTCACCAAAATCAGAGAGATGGCACAAAAAAATGGCACTCCAAACAGTACACACATAGCCACACCCACACATCCAGCCACAGTAGAGAGCCCACCCCCACCCCCACAAACCAGTACCACAAAAGGTCACACCATAGAGCCAAACCTGCTTAACAAGTTGGCCGAACAATTCCACAGCTTAGAATATAGACAGGTACAGATGGAACAACAGTTATCAGAGTACAGGCAAGAACAGACAGCTCCCAGGGCCAGTAACAGAAAGGAACAGGAAGAGAGTGAGCTTAAAGCAAAGGTGAAAAGGTTCCAAGACAGTGAGTTGGAACTCAAACAGGAGTTGGTACAGCTACAAGAACATATGGGAAAGGAGATAAGACAGCTAAAGGAAGACATGGGAAAGGAGCTAGAAATGCTAAGAGAAAGGCAGGAAAAGGAAATAGGGGCACTCAGGAGAGAGATAGAAAGGCTTGAAAGGGAAGCAACTCCAACCAGCTATCAGCAGGGAGAAATAGCAGATAACCTTGACCAATCAGCGGGACGTCAAAGCCAAGCACTCTCCCAAGAGATCGTTCTCACCCCAACTCAAGAGGACTCACCCCAACCCTCCCCCACTGCCACACCTCCAGGAAACAGCCAGCCACAAAACCCAGAAATTGTACTCCTGACTGACTCAAATGGGAAGTACATTGATGCAAAAAAACTCTTCCCAAAGCACAGAGTTGAACACATCAGATGTCGAAACACAGCACGTGCAATGGAGCTATTGACAAGGGACCGGCTGGGCTCCCCCAGCCACATAATAATCCACACCGGCACAAACGACATATGGTTTCAGGAAGACCACGAGATGGTTACGTCCACCAAGGGAATGATAGAAAAAGCCACCTCAACATTTCCCAACGCAGAAGTAGTCATCTCGGCACTGCTACACAGAGGCGACGTCGAATACGACTACATCAACGCAATCAACACACAGACTTCCAGAATCTGTGCAAGGAAGAATAAGGTCCACTTTGCAGAACACCCAACCCTGGACAAGGGAAGCCTACACGACCAGGTACACATCCGCAAGGCTGACATTCCAACTTTTGCAAAGAGCCTGAAGGACATTGCACTCGACCGCAACCATCCTACAGACACAACACCCTACAAACGCAACCAGCGTGGACAACATCCTACACCCAGAGGACACCGCACTGCACACAGAGGACACTCTACTAGGCGTCACCACCCCTATCAACCTAGCAGACCCTCTCTTAGACACCCCTCCGCTCCATCCAGACCCCATGCCACACAACAAAGCGGCCCACCCACACCCCTGATGCCTATCTTCACTGCTCCACCCAGACCTCATCCCACACACAGCGCACCCACACCACTGATGTCCATTCCATACACTCCTACATCAGCCTCACCACCGCCCACTCTCCCCCTCCCTCTCCAACCATACACATATGCACAGGCGGTGACCAGAGCCATCCCCAGCACACACAGCATAGAGCAGATGTTCAGGGATTTCTACACAGCATGGGCCCAGGGCAGAACCCCTGGAATGTAACAACAATGTGAACAATGGAGTACAAAGCACTCACTATATCATCCTGGAATATACAAGGTTTGAGGTCAACTGCCCTTGGCATCAAAAGCAGAACCCCAGACTTTGCCAAAGAGATTGCAAACATAGACATCATTGTTCTACAAGAAACATGGCACAGAGGGGACAGCCCCACTGGCTGTCCTACTGGCTACAGAGAACTTGTGGTACCATCTACAAAGCTAGCAGGAGTCACCCAGGGAAGGGACTCTGGAGGTATGCTAATATGGTACAAATCAGAACTAGTCCACGCCATTAAGCTAGTCAAAACTGGAACATCTTCCATCTGGCTAGAAATAAACAAGGAACTTACCACAACCGAAAAAAATGTCTACCTGTGTGCCACCTACATCCCCCCAATTGAATCCCCTTACTATACAGAGGACTTTTTCCCCACACTAGAAGAGGATATCAGCCGTTTCCAGGCACACGGTCACATTGTAATTTGTGGAGACCTAAATGCCAGAACAGGACAAGGGCCTGACACCCTCAACACACAGGGAAACAAACACCTACCAGGAGGGGGAAACATCAGCTCCCCAACATGTCCCCCGAGATACAATCACGACAAAACAACGAACAAACATGGGTCACAACTGCTACAGCTCTGTCGCTCACTGGGTCTGTACATTGTTAACGGTAGACTCCGAGGGGACTCCTTCGGTAGATATACATACAGCTCATCCCAGGGAAACAGCTCGGTAGATTACTTTATCACGGACATAAACCTAGCATCGCTCAGAGCCTTCACAGTCAGCCCGCAAACACCCCTGTCAGACCACAACAGAATCACAGCCTATCTAAACAGATCAACACACAGACACAAAGAACAAACGCCAAACAAACTACATACTATAAGAAAACGTTACAAATGGAATGAACATAGCGCAGAAGCTTTCCAAAATGCTATTAGGCAAAAACAAGTCCAATCACAACTGGATCGTTTCCTAGAAAAAACCTTTGAAGAAAACAGTGAAAGTGTAAACAGGGCAGTAGAAGGCCTCAATCATATATTTGAACTAACAGCCTCACTAGCAAACTTAAAAGTATCAAACAGGAAAGCCAGAAAAAACGTTGAGAATGACAAATGGTACGATAATGACTGCAATAATCTCAGGAAAAAATTAAGGAAACTATCAAACCAAAAACACAGAGACCCAGACAACCACAACATACGTCTCCAATATGGGGAAACACTGAAACAATACAAAAATACAGTAAGAGAAAAAAGAAATCAACATGTTAGAAACCAACTGCAAGATATCGAAGATTCCATACAGACAAACAGCTTCTGGGAAAACTGGAACAGACTTAATAAGCTAAAACAGGACGAACTACCCATCCAAAATGGAGATATATGGGTGAATCATTTTTCTAGCCTCTTTGGCCCAATCGAGAAGAACAAAGAACAAAAACAAATAAAAGATAAACTACAAAACCTAGAGTCAGCCGTAAAAGACTACCAGAATCCACTAGATTCCCAAATCAACCTAAAAGAACTACAAGACAAAATAAAAACACTTAAAACCAAGAAGGCCTGTGGGGCAGACGGTATTCTAAATGAAATGATAAAATTCACCGACCTCAAATTCCAAATGGCCATACTAAAACTCCTAAATATAGTGCTCAGCTCTGGGATCTTCCCTAGCACATGGAATCAAGGGCTGATAACGCCACTCCACAAAAGTGGAGACAAATATGACCCAAATAACTACCGTGGGATCTGTGTAAACAGCAACCTCGGAAAGATCCTCTGCATGATCCTCAACCACAGAATCCTAAACTTCCTCACAGAAAGCAATGTCCTGAGCAAATCACAAATTGGCTTTCTACCAAAATATCGCACAACAGACCACATTTACACTCTAAACACCCTAATTGACAACCAAATAAACAAAAACAAAAGCAAATTATTCTCCTGCTTTGTCGACTTCAAAAAAGCATTCGATTCAATTTGGCATGAGGGTCTGATGTACAAACTATTGGAAAGTGGCATAGGGGGGAAAACCTATGACATCATAAAATCAATGTACACAAACAACAAATGCGCAGTTAAAATAGGCGAAAAGCACACAGACTTTTTCCCCCAAAGCCGAGGAGTTAGACAGGGATGCAGCCTGAGTCCAACACTCTTCAACATATATATCAACGAGTTAGCAAAAACGTTAGAACAGTCTACAGCTCCAGGCATCCCCTTGGCAAACACAGAAATCAAATGCTTACTTTTCGCAGATGACCTGCTGCTGCTGTCTCCAACCAAGGAAGGACTACAGCAGCAACTTGATCTCCTACACAAATTCTCGCAGACATGGGCCCTGACAGTGAACCTAACTAAGACTAAAATCATGATATTTCAAAAAAGATCCAGCCGCCAAAACCATCAATTTTTCCTAAATACGATCCCACTAGAACAAACAAAAAACTATACCTACCTTGGCCTAAACATCAGCAGCACAGGGAACTACAACCAAGCTGTAAAGGACCTGAGAGACAAGGCAAGAAGGGCATTCTATGCTATCAAAAGAAACATCAAAATAGACATCCCAATTAAAACCTGGCTTAAAATACTGGACTCTGTGATAGAACCAATTTCCCTCTATGGTTGTGAGATCTGGGGACCATTAGCAAACCATGACCTTGAAAAATGGGATAAACACCAAACCGAGACCCTACACACAGAATTCTGCAAATCCATTCTCCGTACCCAGCGAAAAACACCAAATAATGCATGCAGGGCAGAACTAGGACGATACCCACTCATAATCAAAATAAAAAAGAGAGCGCTTAAGTTCTACAACCACCTAAAAGAAAGCGACCTAAATGCACTCCATAACAAAGCACTCACACACAGCAAAACTCTAGAGAGATGCCCCCTCAGCCAGCTGGCCATGGAACTCCGGGCACAAACACAAACAGAGCCACGAGATAGAAAACCCATCGGACCAAACAAAATTATAAAACAGCAAAAGGAAAACTACCTGACACATTGGAAAGAAGCAACACAAAAGCAGAGTAAACTAGAATGCTATCTGGCCCTAAACAGAGAATACACAGTGGCAGAATACCTGAGCACCGTGACCGACCCAAAACAAAGAAAAATCTTAACTAGATACAGACTCAGTGAGCACAGTCTTGCGATCGAGAAAGGTCGTCACAGGCAGACCTGTATCCCGAGAGAAGACAGACTATGCACCCACTGCACACAAAAGGAAGTGGAAACCGAGCTACACTTCCTAACCGTCTGTCCATTGTACCAAGACATCAGAGACACATACTTCCCACAGATTACAACCACACACAGAGACTTTGAAAACATGACCAACGACAAAAAACTCCCATATCTGCTGGGCGAAGTACAACAATGTGCAAACACAGCAGCAAGATTCGTGAGTTGTTGTGATAGGAGAAGGATATCGAACGGAACACAACCACCCTAAAGACTAATCATTGTGTATATTCCTACACTATACCTGCACCCAGTGATCTTGGTACATAGAAATTGATCTATTGAAGATTCTGACTTTCAAATGTACATTTTTTGTTTTGATTGTATTGCTGTCTTTTTGCTTTGGCAATGTAAACGTATGTTTTCTCATGCCAATAAAGCCCTTTGAATTGAATTGAATTGAATTGAATTGGGTGGGGGGTTCAATGTTGTAAGCCATAGAGTTAAAAAATAATAGAGAGGGCACCGGATATCCCCTCCCATCCACTTGCATTGAGTTGCTCACCCAGCGCATGGGCCTGAAATCACCCATTCTTCCGGGTTGGAAACGTATTGGGATGGAGCTCGGGATGGAGCTCGAAAACCGGGTCCATTATATACCCGGGCATGAATTTATCGAGACCCGGTTTTCAAAAGCTTTAGGCTTGTCGAGCCTGTTATCGAGTGTAGCGGCCCATGACGTCATGTCTAAACTATCAAAACAAGAGGCGATCAAGAAATGAATCTAATCAACCACGCTGGCACAAACATGTTGGTCTAAAAGTGTATTGATAGCTGCAAGTTGTGCCAAACAGCGCTGCCCGGGGAAACAAGGAAGATTAATTTTATTGGCTCACTACATCACTATTTTAAGGGGGCTGTAAGCGTCCATTTGGTTCCATTTGTACACTCGGGTTGCGTCGTTGTGTAATGTGTTTACATGTGCAGTGCAGCGGTGAAACAATGGAGTCAACGAGTGAAACGCTCAAAGGTTTTCCCTCAGTCTATCGTTGCCGAAAATGGCAGATCTACAAGCTCACAACTTGGTGCGAACAGACGCAGTGTGAGCTTGGAGATCGGCTATGTTTGGTGCGTGACACCGTCGTACGATGAAGTATACATTGCGCTTTTAAAGCGACAGTACACACATTAACCGTTTCTTCAATATTATTTTCCAAAAGTAAAAAGGTCACTTGCCTTCTGTCTGTTAGAAAAGTACTGTATTTGAAGGCCCTAGTAAAATGTAGTGCGAGTGATATATTTTGGTTAAAACAAAGAAAAAAGAATAGAAAAAATAACTATGCATTTTTTGTTTATACAAAGTTGAAGAGACATGGAGATTTTATAGTAATTATTACAGTACTATTCATAATATAAAGCCATTTAACACTTATTGCACATTATATGAATGGTTGTTTTAATGGTAGGCAAAAATATTTTTAACTTTTGTCATCTTCATTTAATTTTAGATAGTGGTCAGCCACAAACTCACTGTCACAACTGGCCAATAAAAAAAGATACCGGTTCTGTTCAGAAGTATTCGTCTCACGTCTTTTTTCTTAATAATAGAAAAAGATGTTTTAAACATATATATTTAAAGATTTGCACACATTTTCACGATTTAAAAAAAATAGCAGATCTACAAGCTCGTAGCGCGTAGATCTGCAATTTTTGAATGGCCAAAGAAATCTTAAAATGACACAGATGTGTTCCAGATTGAATGGATTAACTTACTCCCATTATAAAAATCAAGTCATCAGGCTACCACACACACACACACACACACACACACACACACACACACACACACACACACACAGAGTGGTGCGTTACCATTTTCTGCAGAGAGTCTATGAGGTTCTGCAGGTCTATGTCGTCTCTGTAAGCTCTGATGTTGGCCAGGAAGAAATCCTTGATCCATTCTCTGACCTGAGACTGGAACACCACCGCCAACACCGCCGCCGTCAGCTCCAGGAAGAAGATTAGACCTATGACCCCTGAAAACTACAGCAGAGGAAGAAGAGGATTAGACCTATGACCCCTGAAAACTACAGGAGAGGAGAGTCAGTACATTATTTGATCAGTCATTACAACAACAAAAAAACATATTTCAAATCAAAGAATCCATTTTGGGGCAATTTTTTTTTTATTTGAATGAAAAACAAGTAGGGATGCACCGATATGGAAATTCTTGGCCGATAACAATGTGTAAAATAACAATTTAGCCGATATGTGTTTATTTCGTTTCTGGTGTTATTATTTCCCCCTTTTGTGCCGGGGAAACAAATACCTCTTCATTATAAGAAATAACTGTTCAGAATCTGCATAATTGCCTTGATGCGAGTAACATTAACAAGTGTCAACGAGCTTCAGCTTGACACACACACACACACACACACACACACACACACACACACACACACACACACACACACACACACACACACACACACACACACACACACACACACACACACACAGCTGTGCTGAACTGAAAGTGACTGCAGTTAGTTAAAAAAAAAAACTTGGAATATGACTGAAGACATGATAATGTTTACTGTGATTATTACGGTAACCTTACATTATAGTCAGAAGCTTGTAGATGTGTGTGTGTTGACAGGATGTTTGCCTACTAAACCCAGATAAGGGATGTTAGGGTTGATGTGGTTAACAGTGTTAAAGAGGAACACATGCAGTATGACTGTAGCCTTCATTACTCATCTCAACCATGACGCAACGTGCTTACCAGTTACCAGTGAGAACAGAGGTCATTTACAAAGACAGTTAATTTACAGTCATTTACAGTCATTTACAAATCCTCTCTCACACACGCAGTGGTGGAAAGTAACTAAGTACATTTACTCAAGTACTGTACTTAAGTACAATTTTGAGGTATTTGTACTTTACTTGAGTATTTCCAATTTCCAATACTTTTACTTTTACTCCACTACATCTCAGGGGCAAATATTGTACTTTTACTCCACTACAATGATTTGAGAACTTTAGTTACTAGTTACTTTTCATATATAAATTGTTATATTATGAAACATACTTTAATCACTTTAGCCCTATTTTATACCTAGGCTATTTGAAAATAGCCGATCTACAAGCTCACAACGCGTCGCGATGCGACGCGTTGTGAGCTTGTAGATCTGCTATTTCCAAATATTTTAGTACTTTTACTTTTGGTACTTTAAGTACATTTTGATGCCAATACTTTTGTACTTTTACTCAAGTACATTTTTGAATTCTGGACTTTTACTTGTAACAAAGTATTTCTATAATGCCGTATTGATACTTTTACCTAAGTAAAACATTTGAGTACTTTTTCCACCACTGCACACACGTATATGTCAGTGTGCCACAGACTATACCCGCCCCTGTGCCGCCCCGGGCCATGCACTTACAAACTTGAGCAGGCAGATGTTCTCCCTCAGAGCGCCCACGCATCCGGCGAAGCCCAGGATGAAGGTGACGCCCCCCACCACCAGAACCAGCCACACCGGGTCGAACCCATGGAGTCTGGTCACCTGGGTCAGGTCTAACAGCACTCCCTACAACACACACACACACACACTCACTTTTTCATTTGAGCTAAAAAAGCATTATTTTACACTTTGGGCTATTCAAAAATAGCAGATCTACAAGCTCGTAGCGCAGCATCGAGTGCCGCACTACGAGCTTGTAGATCTGCTATTTTTTTTAAATCGTGAAAATGTGTGCAAATCTTTGAATATATATTGTTTAAAGCGAACATTTTTAACTCTATTCTTTGTTTCTGGGGGGTCCCTGGAACAAAACATTTTGAGATGGGGGTCGGTGGACAAATACATATAATTTTAGGGGTCCTTGACATAAAAAAGATTGAGCACCACTGATATAGAAATATACCCCCCCCCCCCCCCAAGAGAAGATTTGTGTTAAAAAAAAAAAGAAGAATCAAAAACACTTCCAAGAATTCAAGACAATGTTCAAAGATAGCAGATGTACAAGCCTACAGCGTGTCGCTTTGAGCTTTTTGCACATCTGCTATTTTTTTTAATCTAAAATGACACAACTGCTTTCCCGGTTTTAATGGTTTAAGACAGGGGGTTTTCAACAGGTGGTCCGTGGACCACTTGGTGGTCCGGTGAAGGTATTGGATGTGGTCCCCATGACCATGCATTTACTGTAGTAATGAAGGAGAGTGAAGAATTGTATTTTCATTTTTATTCCAACAGTGCATTCATGAACTGGTGACCTTTGATGTTGTCAGTTACTGGGAAGATGGAGGTCAAGAAATTCCACAGAAAATAGAATTAGTTAGTTAGAATCTCAAGAAGGGGAGGTGTACTGGATTGCTTGGTTGAGTCATCATTATTAGAAATGCATGTGTGTGTGTGTGTGTGTGTGTGTGTGTGTGTGTGTGTGTGTGTGTGTGTGTGTGTGTGTGTGTGTGTGTGTGTGTGTGTGTGTGTGCTCAGTCATAAATGAGTTACCATCAGTATATCAGTCAACATGAGTTTAATATCGTCACCTTGCTAAACTAATGGCCTAAGTCATTTTTTGAGGAAAATGATATTTTTGCCTAAATCAGCTCCTCATGACACCGGCCACCTCTGGTAAAATGGCCCATCTCCTAATTGAAAAGGATCATGTTGTTCACTCGCCTTTTAGTATAATGACCTAAATCCCTAGTGTGACTTAGGCCAAAATAGGCCTTTTTTTGGCCTATGTCACATGGTTTTGTGACTTAAGCCAAATTATTTACTGATTTAGGCCATTTTGAAATCATTTTTGCTTTTTTTTTTGCCTAAGTCAGATTGAATCCTATTTAAACGTATTTAAATCTCTTCTGTTACATAACTGACAGACAGTGTTATTTGTATTTAAATAGTCATAATTTGTTATAAACATTTTGGGTCAAATGATTAAGAAATATCATATAGTTTTGTTTTTGATCAGTTTTTTATTTTTCCTGAAAAACTTTTAAAAAAATGACTAAGGCCATTAGTTTAGCAAGGATGATTTTTTTTAGTCAGGGTGGTGGTCCCTGGTTCACAATCAGTTGAAAACCACTGGTTTATAAGACGTAAATCACGTCAAAAAACGAAATATATCAAGAGTAAAAAAAAAGACCCCGAAATCGGGCATCGGTGAGCTGTAGTTTTCTATCTACATGCGTGCATGCATTTGTACTTGAGAGTGTGTGTGTGTGTGTGTGTGTGTGTGTGTGTGTGTGTGTGTGTGTGTGTGTGTGTGTGTGTGTGTGTGTGTGTGTGTGTGTGTGTGCGTGTGTATACCTTCTCACTCCAAGCCCAGAAGCCAATGGCAATGAAAGCAGCTCCAGCCAACTGCAACGGAGACACACATACAGTACCTCCGATTATTACATTCATCCATTACAACCTAGTAAACAGTCAGCAAGTAGTACAGGGTTCCCCAATAGGCGGCCCGCGGCCCTTTTTCCACCCCGCGAGAGGCAACTGTCCGGCCTGCGACGACTCCTGTTTTGATTTTGTTTGTTTTTTTAAATAATAATATCTGTATTACTGTTCAAGCAGACTAACAAACACATCTGTAAGTAAATTGTTGATTCTGGACTTATTTTGATTTTCAGTATGTACAACTGGCTGCTGTATTACTGTATTACTTTTCAAGCAGACTTATTTTGTTTCCAGAGTGCATTTTTTCCTTGTGTGACCCTCAACCAGTGGCGTACCCACCATAGAGGCAAGGTAGCCCAACTAAAATCTCGCCTCCCCTAGAAAATAAAGTAAAAGACTGACTGAGAAACAGGCAGCGAAAAAGAATCCAAACAGAAAAATTGGCCGTCGGGCCATTAGCCCGCCAGACAGCCAATACACTATCCATTCAGCAGAGCGACCCTCGCCTATAGTGATGCAAATGTCTTCATGCCATGGGCATGGGGTGCCAGGGGTGGGGGTCTGGGCCATCACCTGTACTCACCTGGCATAAAAGTGGTTCTGAGAGCAGCTTGAGCCATTCATTACTTAAGCAATATTACACGAGAGGGTGTGCTTTACCGTCATTATTGGCACGCCAGTGATGCGGTCAGGAACGAGGCGCAGCCGAGTTCCGCCAGCATCACTGAAGTGCCAATAATGTAAGGTAAAGCACACCCTCGAGTGTAATATTGCGATTATACAACAGTTACCAACAAAACACATCCAAATGTATTCATATTGTGGGGCAATTCATAATAAAAATGTTTCGCTATTATGTTTCCCTGTAAAGAGAAGAGTTTATTTGACTGAGACAAAATAGTCCCTGTAGCACAACACAGCTGAGGCACAACACAGCTGATTCCAGTAGGCTATATGCTCCGTCGTACGAAGGTATCGCACGGCGAAAATAGCCGATCTACAAGCTCACAACGCGTCGCGTTGTGAGCTTGTAGATCGGTTTCGCGTTCTCCTTCTCATCCTCTTGACCTCTTCTAACCATTGATCAACCGTAAGTCCACCAAATAAATCAAAATTGACAACATAGTCCATTTTGCGTAGCTGTTTGTTCTCCGGTGGCGGCGGTGGGTCAGGATACTCTCGGTTTGTTTTCATACCGTGGGACAGCGTGACGTTACAGCACAGCTGTGCGATATATGGTCTAAGCAGGCGCGGAGTGATTTATTAATGTGATTCGGCCCGTGCTATGATGCTGGTTTGAAGCACGGCTAGAAAGCTATTTCAACCAATCAGATTGCTTGGTCGGAACTACCTGTTGTATAATAAACTACAACATGAAGAGACCACCGCTGAAGAAGAGATTCATCCAGAGGACTGAGAGGACGCTACCTTTCACCACCGCTGCCAAGACCGTGGCGGCGCCAGGACCAGCGCAATACATACATTGATTGTACTTGCATATTGTTTTTATTAGCGTTTTTCAGTTTTGTAATTTGTAGTCAGTGTAGTGTTGTTGTTAACTTGTTTCCCCCCGCGATTTTTCCCCGAGTCCCCCCCCTCCCCGCCCCCCTTCGGGGAGAAAACAAATCTCGCCTGCCCTAAACGTAATTCCTGGGAACGCCACTGCCCTCAACACAGGATTTAAGAACCCCAGGCCTAAAATAAAACAGTGTCAAATTAGCTCGATTAGAGAAAAAAAAACGAATAAAAAACTACACATTTTGCGCGCGGGCACAATGCCCCCCCTGGCCCTCGGCTTGATACCCGAGACATGATTTGGCCCTTGGGGAAAAGTAATTGGGGAACCCTGAAGTAGTAAGTCCCGGTGATACATGACCAGCACAATGTGGAATAAATGCCCTGACATCAGCCATTAACCCATTCAATCCGGGAACACATCTGCGTAATTTTTAGATTTCTTTGGCTATTCAAAAATAGCAGATCTACAAGCTCATAGCGCGGCACTCGGTGCCGCGCTATGAGCTTGTAGATCTGCTATTTTTGAAAAATCCTGAAAATATGTGCAAATCTTTGTAAATATATATACCGGTATATATATATTTTTAAGCAAACATTTGTAACACAAATCTTTGCTCCTGAGGTGGGGGGCGTCCCTGGAACAAAACATTTTGAGATGGTGGTGCGCGGCCAAATAAATACAGAACAAATCCTAACAGTATGTTGCTATATCAGTGGTGCACCGACTTTTCCATGTCAAGGACCCCCAAAATTAAATGTATATATGGCCGCAGCCCCTCAAAATATGTTGTTCCAGGGACCCCCCCAGAAGCATAGATCGGAGTTAAAAAGGGTCGCTTTAAAACATACGTAATCAAAGATTTGCAAAAATGTTCCACAATTCCACAAAGCTCAATCTGCTATTTTTTAATAGCCAAAGAAATCTTAAAATGACACATTGATCTTACACATCTTAACTAGGGGTGTGCCGATACACTAATTTCACGAAACGATACGATACGATATTTGGCTCACAACTTCGATACGATTTCGATACGATACGATACGCACTTTTTTTATTATGAAAATATATGGAGGAGAAAAAAAGAAAATGCAAACAAATAATTCTGTTTTTGCATTATTCAGACATGCAAACTTGTAGCTTTTCAGCTACAATAGCCGTTTTGAATCCAAATAGTATGACACCTGACCCGAAGAAAAAACATGTTGTCACTCTTTTCACTTCGGGGCCGTTTGCATGCCTGATTATTATGATTGTAAAAAAAAAAAAAAAAAAAAAAAAATGTTTTTTTTTTTTCAAAAACGATATTTTTTTCCCCCAAAACGATACATATCGTCGCGAAAACGTATCGCGATATATCGCGGGACGATATATCGGCACACCCCTAATCTTAACCCATTAAGACCTGGAACTGTGTCATTTTTAGATTTGAGCTAAAAATCATTATTTTACACTTTGGGCTATTCAAAAATAGATCTGCTATTTTTGAAAAATCGTGAAAATGTGTGCAAATCTTTGAATATATATATATTTTAAAGCGAACATTTTTAACTCAAATCATTGCCTCTGGGGGTCCCTGGAACAACATATTTTGATGGGGGTCCGCGGCCAAATACATATAATTTTGGGGGTCCTTGACATGTAAAAGATTGAGCACCACTGATATAGAAACATACGTTTTTCAGAATACTGTTGAGATTTAGGAGACATCCTAAATCTCAACAAATCTCTCATCCTAGAATCGGCTTCAGGTCTTAATGGGTTAATTGATAAAGGGATTGTGAATCACTAGCTTCTTTCTCCGATATGCCTGGTATAATATCATGAGGTGTATTTACTGTATGAGGTAGTTCATATGATGTGAGGTGTATTTACTGTATGAGGTAGTTCATATGATGTGAGGTGTATTTACTGTATGAGGTAGTTCATATGGTGTGAGGTGTATTTACTGTATGTATGAGGTAGTTCATATGGTGTGAGGTGTGTGTGCTGTGTGTGCCACCAGACAGCGTCTTGGTAAATTCAGTCTGTAGTCGTACAAACCAAATAGACATGTCCTTACATTTCCTGTTGTCACGGCAACACATTGTCATCACATCCTGTTGTGTAATCCTGACAGGAAACACCTTGACACCTTATCTGAAGCTCTGGTTACAACACTGTCTGTCTCTCATACGCTGTCTGTCTGACATACACCGTGTCCCTCTCAGCTGTCCTACTGTCTCTCCTACGCTGTCTGTCTGTCTGTCTGTCTGTCTGCCTGTCTCCCATACACTGTCTGTCTGTCATACACCGTCTCCCTCTGAGCTGTCCTACTGTCTGTCTCTCTCTCAGCTGTCCTACTGTCTGTCTCTCTCTCAGCTGTCCTACTGTCTGTCTCTCAGCTGTCCTAATGTCTGTCTCTCCTACACTGTCTCCTTCACAGCTAGCCTACTGTCTGTCTCTCCTACTCTGTCTCCTTCTCAGCTGTCCTAATGTCTGTCTCTCCTACACTGTCTCCTTCTCAGCTGTCTTAATGTCTGTCTCTCCTACACTGTCTCCTTCTCAGCTGTCCTAATGTCTGTCTCTCCTACTCTGTCTCCTTCTCAGCTGTCCTAATGTCTGTCTCTCCTACACTGTCTCCTTCTCAGCTGTCCTAATGTCTGTCTCTCCTACTCTGTCTCCTTCTCAGCTGTCCTACTGTCTGTCTCTCCTACACTGTGTCTCTCAGCTGTCCTACTGTCTGTCTCTCCTACGCTGTCTGTCTGTCTGTCATACACTGTCTCACTCTCAGCTGTCCTACTATCTCCTACACTGAGGATTTTACAGTGTAGATGTGGGTTTTAAATTGTCTCATCAAACTGGGGGTGCTTGAAATGAAAGACACTGAGAATCACTGATGGTCAGGACATCCCGATAAATAACCTTTTCATTCACGCCTCCCCTGAATGACATTGTTACTTTACAGCACCTTACATTTATGTCTTATTACGTTACGTGGATATGTCTATCTTAACCCTTTAAAGGGGAAATCCACCCCTTTTCAATATTTAACTATGTCATTAATATAGCATAAAGGAGTTGTGTGGAAATAAGAAAAAAGTTCCCCCCTTTCTGTGTTGCTTTGAACTGGAGGATTGATTGTGGGTTTAACATTGCAAATTACACCATGATGAGTCATCACAGTGTAATTTGCAATGTTAAACCCACAATCAATCCTCCAGTTCAAGGCAACACAGAAAGGGGGGAACTTTTTTCTTATTTCCACACAACTCCTTTATGCTATATTAATGACATAGTTAAATATTGAAAAGGGGTGGATTTCCCCTTTAAGACCTGGAACGCATCTGTGTCATTTTTAGATTTCAATGGCTATTCAAAAATAGCAGATCTACAAGCTCATTTTGTGAGAAAAAAAAACGAAAACGTGTGCAAATCTTTGAATATACATTTTTCCAAGCGAACATTTTAATTGCAACTCTGTTACAACTTCTGGGGGTCCCTGGAACAACATATTTTAGATGGGGGGGGGGGGGGGTCCACAGCCAAATATATATATTTTTTGAGAACCACTGATATTATAGCGACATAGGATTTTGAAGACATTTGTAGAATCCCCCAGAAGCAAAGATTTGAGTTACAAATGTTTGCTTTAAACAATATATATATTCAAAGATTTGCAAAAAAATCCACACTTTCCCCACTAAAAATAGAATCCCCCAGAAGCTATTTTTGAATAGCCAAAGAAATCTAAAATGACTCGGATGCGTTCCAGGTCTTAATGGGTTAAACTGAAAACTTTAATCTTGACATATTATGTACAGCCACTTGAACCCGAGCATCCCTATTCTGGGGGCGAAGTAACATTCGGCAAAAACAGTCAAATCTACAAGCTCACAACGCATCGCAAAGCCCCGCTTTGTGAGCTTGTAGATAGGCTATGTTTGGCAAAGAGATGGAAAAAAGAACGCACCAAGTACAGTACAACTCATGTCCGTTGTACTTAAGTGCAGAGGGTCTAAGTGGTTAAACTAAAGTGATATTGATACATTCCTAATATTACCAAAGTATTCTGCGTCACAGCACCCTTAAAGGCAGTGGTTCTCAACCTGTGAGTCAGGGCCACCACGTGATTTTTAGGGGGGTCCCCAATTGACAAATGAAGGACTTTTAAGACCGTTTAATACCTAAAAAAAAAGAGATAAAGTAAGAAAATAAACTATAGTATAAAATCTGGTCAAACATTGGCCAAATTGTCAAATAATATAAGAAAGAGGCAACAATTGTGAAAATAGCTTTTGTCACAATATTTATCTGTGGAACAGAAACTAAATGCAATGCCTCAACTCATTACAAGTGCTTGTCAGGGTGGGGGGTACCCGGTTTAAATATGACTATTTTGCGGGCTCCCTAGTTCAAATATGATTATTTTGGGGGTCCACAGTTCAAATAAGATTAGTTTGGGGGGTCACGGGCAGAAAAGGTTGAGAGCCACTGCCACGGCATCCAGTTTGAGAAACCCTGGTGGTGAGATGAATGAATAAAAGGCGTGTGGTTAGTTAAGGGAAGGTAGGACTCACCCAGAAGATGACGTTGTAGCTGAACATGAGGTATTTATAACAACAACTGACCTCAGCACTCTCATATCGATAGTAGTGCATCGTCCACCTGTAAAAACACATTAAATCACTGTATTTATCACTCTCATATCGATAGTAGTGCATCGTCCACCTAGAGACAGGAAAAAAAACAGATTACATCACCGTATTCATCACATCACAAGTCATAAGTCATAAGCCAGTGGTTGTCAAGGTCCTTGAAGGGGTTCCAGGGGGTCCCCAACTCCCCATCAAAATGAGCTAATATAGCATCACAATAATTGTACCGGTAACCACTTTACCCATTTAGATTTTGTCTGTTCAAAAATAGCAGATCTATTGAAAGCTATTGAAAGATTTTGACAAAATATTTTCAGATGGGGGCAAAAAAGCATTATTTTACACTTTGGCTATTAAAAAAAATAGCAGATCTAGCTTGTAGATCTGCTATTTTTGAAAAATCCTGAAATGTGTGCAAATCTTTGAATATATATTGTTTTAAAGCGAACATTTGTAACTCAAATCTTTGCTTCTGGGGGGTCCCTGGAACAAAACATTTTCAGATGGGGGCTCGCAGCCAAATACATATCAATTTGGAGGTCCTTGACATGAAAAGTTTGAGAACCACTGCCATATAAGTGACCAGTGGAACAGTTTCTTCAATGGAATGAAACAAAACTTCAGATCTACTACTAGTAGACAAAAAAGTTAGAATATGGAGATAAGCGGTTTCGATATATGGCCTACTTGTGCCATAGTACAGTATTTTTTTATTATCATTTCTTAAATGTATTTAAGTTATCCATCATATCTGCCCTGTGCAATTTACGTTTACAACGCCTAAAAGGCAAACATATGCTAATCTTCATTACTTATGTCCCAAAGTTCAAAGTCAAACCACAATTAGCTGAATAAAGGTAGGGTAAGTGGTTTACTTTGGTTAAAATAAGTGTTAAATAGCTCTATATTGTGATAGTACTCATTGCTATAGAGTGTTTGTTCAGTAAAAGGAGTCTCCTTGTCTCTCCAGCTCTTTATTAAACAGAAAATGCATTTTGATGCTCTCTCCTGTACTATATTGTGTTTTCTAAAGATCTGGAGAGACCCCTGTGACTGAACAAACACTCTGTAGCAATGATTACTATCACAATATTGCACTTTAACCTTTTTAACAAAAATAAATAAAATTACCAAAAAATAGCACTTACCCTACCTTTAATCACAATCATTTTAATGACAATGAATAAACTCAAATGTCCTGATGGTAAAACCCTAGTCTGAAGCCTCATTTAGTCTCTGTGTTGTTGTTGTTACCTTGAAGATCAGCTCCCTGTCGTGAGACAGACAGGCATATAAATGAAGACAGGAGGAAGTCAGTGAACCCAGACTAGACTAGATAACATTTGGTTTGAAAAGAGGAAACTGTCTAGTGTTGCCAAGTCTGCTTATTATAAAACACTTTGGGCGTGTTTTCCTGTAAAGTAGTCGCTCGCCAATATCGGTAGTTTGCGGGTTGCGTTTTTTTTGTTTTTGGCTTGTTTTTAAAGTGCAGGGGATGCTTCCATTTTTTGTTTATTTGTTTAACCCATTAAGACTTGGAACGCATCTATGTCATTTTTAGATTTGAGCTAAAAAATGCATTATTGTACACTTTGGCTATTCAAAAATAGCCGATCTAAAAGCTCATAGCGCTATGAGCTTGTATATCTGCTATTTTTTAGAAAATCATGAAAATGTGTGCAAAAAATGAATATGTATTGTTTTAAAGGGAACATTTTTTAACTCAAATCTTTGCTTCTGGGGGTCCCTGGAACAAAATATTTTGAGGTGGGGGTCCGTGGCTAAATCCATATAATTTTGGGGGTCCTTGACATGAAAAAGTTTGAAAACCACTGATACAGAAACATACGTTTTTCAGAAAACTGATTTAGAAGACATTTTGCAGAATCGGAACCGGCCTCAATGGGTTAAAAAATGTTTAAAAAATATTCCACATATCTACATTCTCCTGGTGGCGCTATAACAGGCCCATGTGAAAGATTTGGGGCAGAGGTTCTGCTCTGGCATCCAGAGAGAGTGTGTGTGTATGTGTGTGTGTGTGTGTGTGTGTGTGTGTGTGTGTGTGTGTGTGTGTGTGTGTGTGTGTGTGTGTGTGTGTGTGTGTGTGTGTGTGTGTGTGTGTGTGTGCACAGTTTCGCTGCGATCTCCAACGGTGCCGGCGGAGATCGCATCGCGACACGTTGTGAGCTTGTAGATCTGCTATTTTCAAAAAGCCAATGTGTATAGGTTTAAAGCAGGGGTCTTCAACAGGGGGTCCGGGACCCCTAGGGGGTCCTCAGAGTTACTACAGAGGGTCCGCCAAATCTTTGTGTGATAGGATTATTTTTTTTTACCTTAACCACTTGAACCCTAGCATCCCTTTTCTGAGGAGAACTTTAGCCAAAAATAGCAGATCTACAAGTTGTGAGCTTGTAGATCGGCTATTTTTGGCAAAGAGGTAGGCTATAGGTGTAGAGGGAAAAAAGAAAAGTAAAGGTAAACAATTAAGTTGAATCTAAAACACAATTGCATACAATATATAGAGAGGGTCTCTGCTTCATCTCTCTCTCTCAGCTAGGGGGTCCTTGGCCTGAAAACGTTGAAGACCCCTGAGTTTAAAGTGTGCATGTGGCTTATAACAGACTGGTTCTTTGGTTTACAGTACCTATGATCCTAGATTACTATTTCTATGCATTTGATGAAGTATATATTGCCTCGTGTGTTTACCTTGCTTACTGTAAATCACTCTGGATTAAGAGAGTCTGCTCAATGCCTCGATTGTAAAATTGTAATAGTCGCTTCTTTTATTATCTTATTTTCATAGGCCTGGTTGCTTGTTTGTTTCCCTGGCAACAGTGGAAGTGTCCTGACACGCCCTCAGGTTGTGTCACATTCTCCAGGTATGACACACGTTGTGTTATTCACATTATTACTGGCAGAACAAAGTACTCAATCGATCCCAGCACTTGAGTCAATGTATACTCACTAAATGTTACTCAACTACAAGTCATCTCTTCATTAACCTGTTCAAACCAGGAACGCATCTGTCCTTTTAGATGTCTTTGGGCTATTCAGAAATAGCAGATCTACAAGCTCATAGCGCGGCACTGCTTGTAGATCTGCTATACATATAAAAACAAATTGAGATGGGGGTCTGTGGCCAAATACATTCTAAAAATGTTTCCTAAATCCTAACAGTACATTGCTATATCAGTGGTGGTCCAACTTTTTCCATGTCAAGGACCACCCAAAATGATATATAATTTGGGCACGGACCCCCCCCCCCCCCCATCTCAAAATATGTTGTTCCAGGGACCCCCAGAAGCATTGAGATTTGAGTTAAAAATGTTTCGCTTTAAACATATTTATATATTCAAAGATTTGCACAAATCTTCCAAGATTAAAAAAAAAAAAAACAGATCTACAAGCTCATAGGTACACAGTATCTCTAGCCACAAGTTTCCTCGGGCGTTGTGGGCGTCACTTCCTGTCGAAGTGATGCCAACAACAACTCGTGGATGGTCATAAAAAGAAACTGATCTTTCAGATTTTTCATATTCCATCCTCACTGGCTAAGATCGGCTTCTAAAGCAGGGGTCCTCAACGTTTTCAGGCCAAGGACCCCCTACCTGAGAGAGAGATGAAGCAGGGACCCCCTCTATATTGTATAAAATTGTGTCTCATCTTTTTTTGTTTTACTTGGTCTGCTCTTTTTTTCCCTCTACACCAAACCCCTTTGCCAAAAATAGCCGATCTACAAGCTCACAACGCCTCACAGCGCGAGGCGTTGTGAGCTTGTAGATCTGCTATTTTTGGCTAAAGTTCTCCTCAGAAAAAGGGATGCTAGGGTTCAAGCGGTTAATGTTAAAGAATATCATATCACACAAAGATTTGGCGGACCCCCTGTAGTAACTCTGAGGACCCCCTGTTGAAAACCCCTGTTTTAAAGTTTGCAGGAGTGCTCCGTTCTGAACAAAATGCCTCAAATCACGAACACAGAGTGAGATTTCCGTGAATAGTTTTTTAAAAATAATATATTGCTCATCACGCAAATCGATACACATTATCTCTATAGTCAAGTGATCAAGAGGGATCCGGCAGATTTTTCACGTTCCATCCTGATTGGCGAATTCCGAATAATGCTGGCCCACAATAACCTAACCTGACCTGGCGTAGACCTGTGCTCCGAGGAGCACTTTTTCTAGCTTGAGGTCATTCTTAAATCTTGCAAGAGAATTTAGGGATATCAGGGCTGCAGGGAGGGCATTCCACAGAGTAGTGGCTGCGTGATAAAACGCATTTTCCCCTTAAGCACCTGAAACTGGGCTAGACTGATAGTTGGAAAAATAACTCATATTACCACCTAAATGACATTGTTAATTCATAGCACCTTGCATTTATGTCATATTATTACGGCACTTATAAATATGTACATTTCCCCCTAAGATACAGTATGAAAACTTGAGAGGATATTAGTTTCCATGATTAGGACAGACTGAAAATAATTGAATACTTGATGTTTAACCACTTTAAAACCACAGCATCCCTATTTCTGGAGGGGAACATTAGCCCAAAATGGCATATTTTACAAGCTTCTAGATCTGCTATTTTGATTGAAACAGAACATGCCAAGTACACTGTGCAACAGGTACATTTTAAGCATAGAAGGAGTAAGTGGTAAGAGATGTCATATTGATAAATAATAAATACTATTCTGCGGTGGCAGGCTGTCCTGGCACCCACTTTAACAAACCCTGTGCCAAGTGAAACCTTATATTATGTCCCCCGACCCCAGGGGTCCTTAGGGGGGGGTCCCCCGGCTAAATTATTGATGGTTAGGAACCAAGTGGACGCTTATGGGTCTGTGTAACTCTGAGAGTGTACACATGGAACCAAATGGACCCATAAGGGTCCATTTGGTTCCATTGTGTACACTCTCAGAGTTAAATGAACACTTGTATTCTACAGTGTAGGTTAGCTTTAGGCTCCCAGGGATAAAATCGGATCAAACTAGTGTTCCTTGAAATAAAAAATCCTTTAAAAAAAGGTTGTGACTCCAGCATAATTATTACGTGATGATATGAATCATGTTTCATAAATAAACACATTTATAGTTATACTCCGTCATACTAGGACGGTGTTTTGTTTGCAACTTGCAGTGGTGTAAAGTAACTAAGACTTAAAGTATATTTACTCAAATACAGGACTACAATTTTCAGTACTTTCACTTCAACCAAACTACATCTCAGAGGCAAATGTTGTACTTTTATTTGTATTTTTACTACACTATAATTATTTGAAAACTTTAGTTACTAGTTACTTCGTAGTTTTGGATTATTATATTATTACCAAAAAACATACTTTAACCATTTCAGCCCTATTTAAACTTTGGCTATTTGAAAATAGCAGGTCTACAAGTTCACAATGCGTCGCATCGTGCGCTTGTAGGTGGAAGTATTTTCAAAAGATTTGAATACATTTTACACATATATGATACCTTGTGAAATGAGTACTTTTAGTACATTTTGAATTCTGGACTCTTAACTTGTAACAGAGTATTTCTACATTGCAGTATTGATACTTTTACTTGTAACAGAGTCTTTCTACATTGCAGTATTGATACTTTTACTCAAAGTAAAAATAAGTACTTTTTCCACCACTGGTCGTACGGTGAAGCCTATAACTCCAGGGTTCAGGTAACAGACAGTAAAGTGAATTCTCTCAACATGAACTAAACGTCCTTTAAATCCTCTAAACCGTCACTTTAACCCCTTTAAATAAACACGTTTAAACACAAAGTGTTCGTTTGATCACTAAGCACAACTTTAAAGTCGTTTAAACTTATAGATGCTAATGCTAACATGCTAACAGACGCTTTAACTACTATTATAGTTATAAACATGAGACACAGTGATGTATAAGTTATTATAAGTTAATATAAGTTGTTATGAGTTATTATGAGTTGTTATCCGTGTGGTTCCGGGTTGTTCTGGGTGTTTTAGATGAACATTAACGATAATAAAGCATAAAAACAGACCTTTGTTGTTCTTTAAACGTCCCAGTGAATCCAAGAGATGCGACCGGATCCCATAGCCTGGAGGGAGGCGCTGAGGGGTTGCCAGAGTCTCGGAGAGAAACAAGCAACGAGGTCTATGGAAACCAGCCCAAAAGACATATAAAAGCCACATGAGTTAAATAAAAATAAAATAAGACATTAAAACCACATGAGCATTACTGTATTACATTGGATATTTTAACATAGCAGATCCACAAGCTCACAACGTGTCGCGATACGACACGTTGTGAGCTTGTAGATCTGCTATTTTCAAAAAAATATTGGGGGAAAAAAGACATAAATATCTGAAACATTTTAACAACACAAATCTTCTATGGGGGGTTCCTGGCATGAAATATTTCCACATGGGGGTCCGTGGACAATTACATAATAATATGGGGGTCCTTGACATGAAAATGTTTGGGAACCACTGGTAAACTACACTTTATAAACAAGACCATATAAACAACTACACTTTATAAACAAGACCAAATAAACAACTACACTTTATAAACAAGACCAAATAAACAACTACACTTTATAAACAAGACCAAATAAACAACTACACTTTATAAACAAGACCAAATAAACAACTACACTTTATAAACAAGACCAAATAAACAACTACACTTTATAAACAAGACCAAATAAACAACTACACTTTAGAAACAAGACCATATAAACAACTATACTTTAGAAACAAGACCATATAAACAAGCCAAAAACAAAAACAAGCCACAACTACCAATATTTACAAGTGACTTTACAGGATAACAAGCCCAAAGTCGCTTGTAAATTGTAATTGGCGGGCATGGCAACACAAATCCCATAACCTGCAGGGATGGCGGCGGCTGATTGGTTGGTTAGACGGAAAGGAGGTTACCGCGACAACGGACTAGCCAATGAACAGCACGCACCAAAACAATGTGTTCTCTGGCGCCATCTGCTGGGGAGAGTCAACTCACTTCACATTAAAGTTGTAGTGAAATGAAAAATATGTTTTTCACACTTTTAGAGCATATCCGTGGTCATCATATGGGCATACCTAACAATAGATGACAAAATAATGACAACGCAGCTTTCATGAATATGAATGAATCTTGATTATTGGTAAAGTAACTAAGTACATTTACTCAACTACTGGACTTCAATGCTTTTACTTATACTCCACTACATCTCAAAGGCAAATATTATGCTTTTGTACTCCACTACAATGATTTTAAAACTTTAGTTACTAGTTACTTTGTAGATTTGGATTATGTTATTACATATTACAACACATACATTAACCACTTCAGCCCTATCTAAACTTTGGCGATTTGAAATCTACAAGCTCACCTATTTTCATTGTTATGTATTAATACCATTAAGACATAACAACAGCGTCATATTATTAATACATAACAACATGTCGTATTATAATTAATATTATTAAGTACAATATAGGCTATTTTAGCATTGTGATAATCTGTTGTTGTGGCTGTTGGCCAGCAGTAGGCAGTTTAGTTCCACTTTGAGAATTGAATGTAACATTAATCTGATTCTATCATGATTATAGAATCAATCATTCAACAATACAGAGATGATCAATTAACATGAATTGTTGGTCGATTATGGTGATGATGATAAATGTATTTGAGAAATGCGTTAATCTAGGTTATATTAGCCTCGGATCAGGACTATCAGAGATGTATTGATCGATGTTGACATTTGCATATCTATCATAGATACTAAAGCACAAGTCAGACTCGATAAGATACAGAGGTGGAAAAAAAGTACTCACATTTTTTTACTCAAGGAAAAGTATCAATACTGCAGTGTAGAAATACTATATAGGTAAAAGTGGGGAATTCAACATTTACTTGAGTAAAAGTAAAAACGTATTGGTATCAAAATGTGCTTATAGTACCAAAAGCAAAAGTACTAAAATGTTGGAAAATAGCAGATCTACAAGCTCACAACGCGTCGCGATGCGACGCGTTGTGAGCTTGTAGATCGGCTATTTTTAAATAGCCTAGGTATAAAATAGGGCTAAAGTGGTTAATGTATGTTTTATAATATGATAATTTATATCTGCAAAGTAACTAGTAACTAAAGTTTTCAAGTAATTGTAGTGGAGTAAAAGTACAATATTTGCCTCTGAGATGTAGCTGAGAGTAGAAGTAAAAGTACTGAAAATTGGAAATACTCCAGTAAAGTAAAAGTACCTCAACATTTTTTACTTACAAGTACTGTACTTGAGCAAATGTACCTAGTTACTTCACACCGCTGATAAAATAACACCTATGAGAGTCACAGGTTGTGTGAATGCATGTATAATAGAACCAAGTGTTTGTTAACATTGTAAAACATGGGACATTATAAAGGTCTATTATACAATCTGAGGTACAGAGATTAGTTTTTTTTACAGAGGTCATAAGGTCAAGTTCTGTGAGGGTCAGTTAATTATTAGGTTTAGAATTTTAGATTAACAGCCCAAGCACAACGTGCAAGTGCACACACACACACACACACACACACACGCACGCACACACACAGGCACGCACACACACACACGCACACACACAGGCACGCACACACACACACACACACACACACACACACACACACACACACACACACACACACACACACACACACACACACACACACACACACGCCTCCAGCAGGTGATGACGTAGTATAGTAGCCTAAGAGGAAAAAAAAGGAAAAAAGATTAACTGGACCTGTTTGGAAATGATGAGAGAAGAGAAGACAGCAGCGAGGAGGAGAGACCAGACAGACAGACAGACAGACAGACAGACAGACAGACAGACAGACAGACAGACAGACAGGCAGGCAGGCAGACAGACAGACAGAGAGACACACAAACAGACAAACAGAGAGCCAGAGCGCCAGACAGACAGACAGGCAGACAGACAGACAGACAGACAGACAGAGAGACACACAAACAGACAAACAGAGAGCCAGAGCGCCAGACAGACAGACAGACAGACAGACAGACAGACAGACAGACAGACAGACAGACAGACAGACAGACAGACAGCGTGATGATAAAGAAGTGTCTGTGGTGTTAAAGTCAGACAGACAGACAGAGCAGAAACACCAACATGCTGAACTTTGGGACATCTCGGTGCGGGGCCGGGGGTCCCGGGTCCAGTGGGGGGCCAGGGGGGTCGGGGGGGTCGGGGGGGTCAGCGGTGTGCGTGCTGAACGTGGGCGGCCGGCGGTACTCTCTCTCCCGGGAGGTGATGAGGGACTTCCCGCTGAGCAGGCTGAGCCGCCTGGTGCGCTGCGCCACGGAGAGCCAGGTTCTGGACCTCTGTGACGACTACGACCGCGAGATGAACGAGTTCTTCTTCGACCGGCACGCAGAGGCGTTCCGCTTCATCATGATGTGAGTACACTGGATACATAGAGGTGGGAAAAGCACTCACACTTTTTTACTTAAAAGGTAGGGTAAGTGATTTACTTTGGTTGAAATAAGTGTTAAATAGCTCTATATTCTGATAGTACTCATTGCTATAGAGTGTTTGTTCAGTAAAAGGAGTCTCCCATGTCTCTCCAGCTCTTAATTAAACAGAAAATGCATTTTTAGTGCTCTCTCCTGATTGGCTTAAAGGTAGGGTAAGTGATATTTTTTGGTTAAAACAAAAAGTATTTTGTTAAAAGGTTAAAGCTCTATATTCTGATAGTAATCATTGCTATAGAGTGTTTGGTTCAGTAACAGGAGTCTCCATGTCTCTCCAGCTCTTTAATAAACAGAAAACACATTTTCCGGTAGGTGTCAAAATCTCAGCCAATCAGGAGAAAGTACCCATTTATCAGCTTAATTTTTATAGTGTTCCAGTTCCAATTTTGTCTGCTCATTTCTTAGTGTCATCACTTCCAATTTCACTTGTTTAATCTATATCCTGATTGAGTTCTCTATCCTGATTGGACAAAATTGGAAATGAAACTGAAACTGAAACGAAAATGCATTTTCTGTTTTATAAAGAGCTGGAGAGACAGGGAGAAATCTGTTACTGAACAAACACTCTATAGCAATGAGTACTATCACAATATAGAGCTATTTAACACTTATTTTAACCAAAGAAAATCACTTACCCTACCTTTAAATGTTGTCACCTATACCTGAAAATGTACTATATTCTGTTTACTAGAGCTGGAGAGACAGCTGTGACCACACAAACGCTCTGTAGCAATGATTACTATCAGAATATAGTACTTTAACCTTTTTAACAAAAAACAAAGAATTACCCAACATTATGCAGAATGTCCCATTTCACAAGTTTTCAAATGTATGAAACTTTAAAAATATTTTGAAAATAGCAGATGTACAAGCTCACAATGCGTTGCTATGCGACGCATTGTGAGCTTGTAGATTGACTATTTTGAAATGGCCGAAATGTATTTAGGGCTGAAGTGGTTAATGTATGTTTTGTAATAATAATCAAAATCTACAAACTAACTAGTAACAAAAGTTTTCAAATAGTTGTAGTGGAGTAAAAATATAACATTTGACTCTGAGGTGTAATGTAAAATTGTACTTAAGTACAGTACTTGACTAAATGCACTTAGTTACTTTACACCACTGCTCGATACTGTAATCTTTTATAGGGTTAGGATGCATGTTTCATCATGATGTGAGTAGATACTGTAAGCTTTTATAGGGTTAGGATGCATGCATGTTTACTTAAGTACTTCGTCCACCACTAGAGTCCGGTGTTGTTACAAGAGCTTTACGATAAATGCATTTAATGATGTTAGATTAATTAGAATAGGTTTTTGTTTTGAATTGAAGTTTTGAATGGAAAGCAGCATCAGAATTCAGCAACGTTGAAAGAGAGAAATGTGTGTAAATAAAAACACCTGCACAAATCAGCGTTGTTACACATGCATGGCGTCAGTTTTTGTTGTGCGTGACATCAGACCAGAGCTTTGTCAGCCTATATAAGCTATTGCACACATCTAGAGAGATCGAGAGGAATGTTGTGGGAAACTTGGAGGATAGGGCAGTGTCACTGATAAAGAGACGTTGACAGAGGGACACACGGAGACAGAGAAGAGACAGACGTGGACAGAGTGAGACACAAAGGAAGACAAAGAGAGAGACACAGAGATAGAGATGCTGTGCTGGTCGGTGCCTCTGAAAAGAGGACCACAGACAGACTACTTCCATGGTTGTGCTGCTGGGCCAGTGGAGGACAAGGTGTATTCCTTTGGAGGGTTCTATAACAGGCTGACCTACAGCATGGATCAGATTGATGTTCACGTCTTCAACACAGTGACTTTGTGCTGGATGACATTGCCCCCAGTGACAACTGGAAGAGAAGAATGTTCCCTTGATGTTCCCTCCATGCGCTACGGACACACAGCTGTACTGATAGAAGATATCATCTACATCTGGGGAGGGATGGTGAATTGTGAGATAAAGGTTGATGACAACTGGATTTTCATCACGGGAGACAGTGACAGCGTTCTTTATGCATTTGATGTCGACGCCCACAGATGGTTCAAGCCCAAGATTGCTGGAACTGCTCCAGAGGCGAGGTCCGGCCATTCAGCCTGTGTCTTGGAGAAGGTCATGTTTATCCATGGAGGAAGGAACCAGCTGACTGGATACTATAATGACATTTACAAGTTGGACACCACCACAATGCTCTGGGCTTTAATTAACACTACAGGCACTCCATCACCTGTTACATCATATCACTCTGCCACCATCATCGGGACAAAGATGTTTGTGTTTGGGGGATATGGGCACCAGGACAACAACATCAGAGTGTTTGACACAGAGACCAACTATTGGCTGAACACACCTTCTGCACAGCTTCCAGAACAAAGTCAGAGACATGCAGCCTTTGTCTACAATGGAGAACTTTACATACATGGTGGCACTGGCAGGTACGTTAACAATCTGAAGAAAGTCTTCAATGATCTGTGGAAATTAAATCCCAAGACCTTCTCCTGGAGGAAGGTTGAGCCCAAGGGGAAAGGCCTGGATCGGTCGGGTACAATGTGCTGTTGCATGGTGGGAGATTGTATCATCCTCTTTGAAACACGACTCATCTTTCATATCTTACACTTAAGTCCTAGTCTGAAGACGTTATGTAAGCTAGCAGTTCTTCAGAACGGTCTGGAGCAGTCAGGACTCCCACACAACATCAGGCCAGATGTAATGATTCGCGAACCACGTGTCTTGTCCGAGACACTGCGCATACATTGATTATAGTTGCATTCCTTTTTTTTTAAATTCCTGTTTCTTTTTGTATTGGGTTGCAATGGCTCTTTCTCAATAGACACATCGTCCAGTGTTGCGACGCATTGTTAGCGTGTAGATCCGCACTGAAAACATCCACAGTGGACAAGCTGAGATGGTGACATCATCGAGTATTTGTTCAGCAACATAAGGGGTCAGTGGCGTGCACAGACATTTTGAGGGGAAGGTGCTCAAGTAAATTTAACTTTTTTTTGTTTACTTGGTCTGCTCTTTTTTCCCTCTACAACTATACCTCTTTGCCAAAAATAGCAGATCTACACGCTCACAACGCATCGGCTATTTTTGAAGCTTGAAGCTACTATTTTTAAAGTTCTCCTCAGAAAAGGGATGCTAGGTTTCGAGTGGTTATGGTAAAAAGAAAAATCATATCACATAAAGATTTGGCGGACCCCCTGTAGTAACTCTGAGGACCCCCTAGGGGTCCCGGACCCCCTGTTGAAGACCCCTGCTGTAAACCTTTTTTCAAAAGGGCACTTCTGGTCAAGAGGGCAAAGGGCAGGTGCTCTAGCACCACCTAGCGTCTATCTGTGCACGTCCCTGTAAGGGGTCTCTCTCCTCGTCTCTCCACATGTTTAGTAAACAGACGAATGGGTTCTCTCTACTGATTGGATGAAATTGGTGACTCACCTGAGAACATATTGTCTTATCGGCTTAATATCAGCTTAAATGTGTGTTCCCGATCCCCCCCTTTTTCTCTCTCCTGATTGGATCAAATCGGTATCCCGACCTGAAAATCTATTTTCTGTTTACTAAAGAGCTGGAGGAGGTTGGGAAGAGCCCCGTTACTGAACAAACACTATATACTGCAGCAACTATTACTATCCCAACATTGACCTATATTTAACACTTATTTTAACAAGAAAATAAATCAAATAACATTTAACTGTTGCGACCCTTTAATTGTACCCACAGCTACGTGAAGTACGGCAAGCTGCGGTTCCTCCCTCACATGTGTGAGCTGTCCTTCTACAACGAGATGGTGTACTGGGGTCTGGACACCTCCCACCTGGAGCTCTGCTGCCAGCGCAGGCTGGATGACCGCATGACCGACTCCTTCACCCACTTCTCTGAGGAGGAGGAGGAGGATGAGGGGGAGAGGGAGGGGGAGGAGAAGGCGGAGGTCTGCGCCGCGGGCGCCCAGAGGTGGGTACATAGGGCAGGGTCTCGCAAACAGTGGGTCGGGACCCATTTGTGGGTCGTGGTCGCAGACAGAAATGTGTTTCCTACATTTTGTTTAAAAATTTTGCAAAAGTGAAAAACGTTTTGTTTTTGTTTCTCAAAATAAAAAAGTTTAATTGGAGGGGAAAAATACTTTTAATAAGTAGGGGAAATAGTCGATCTACAAGCTCACAACACGTCGCGATGCGACGTGTTGTGAGCTTGCAGATCGGCTATTTTCACTAGTTTTGGTCCGAGGGAGACACATTTCTCTTTTGGGTCTCAAGCTAAAATGTGTGGGAACCACTGGGATAGCGCAGCGGTTCTCAAACGTTTCGTGCCATGGACCCCCAAATTGTTATTATATATACATTTTTCAAAAATGTTCAAAAATAGCGGATGTACGGAGCACAGGAGACACTGTGTGTGGTTGTGTGTGTGTGTGTGTGTGTGTGTGTGTGTGTGTGTGTGTGTGGTTGTGTGGTTGTGTGTGTAGGCTGTGAGCTTGTACGTCAGCTATTTTTGAATAGCCAATGTATTAAACTAGAAGTTCGGGCCGCTACGCGGCCCGAACGTCTAGCGCGACGCGTCGTCCACTTGGCAGTGCCCCATGACAGGCACCTCACAGTGTGAGAGAGAGTTTTGTGCTCCCCTAAATCCACGGCAGGCTTTGAAAATACCCACTTCACAAAGAGGTGACGTGCATCACCTCTGCAAGGACCCAAACCCACTTTGTGATTACTCACACCTGGCATGGCAGACCTGTGAGCAGTGTGCAGTGGTGTACAATGTTAAAAGAGAGACCAAATGGCAGGAGATGAAGTGAGCAGTTTATTGGTGTAAAAGGTGTATAAGAATGAAATGGTGTGAAAGACAGTGGCGACGTCGTCAGGCCCACAGGTTGTCATGGCAGAGCCTGCAGAAGAAGTGGTGGTCATTTTGGCGGCGTGGGTTGTGTTGAGGATGGAAGCCGTCGAACTGGTGCGATCTGACGGCATCCTAGAATTTATAGGTAGGATGTGATGTCATGCTGTCGTGAGATTACGTCACACTGGCGTTGTGTCCATATTCGGGACGACCGTCTCATCGTCATCGTCGTCTTGGTAACAGGTTGGTTTGTTGTGATGATGTAGTGTAAAGTTTCAGACAGACAGTAAGAGTGATGCAACGTACATACAACCGACATACTGACAACCGACATGGCGCAGGATTCAAATTGTAAGGTAGATATGGATAAAGGGTTCAAATGGTTGTGATGCTGGCCCAATTTCTTTTCAATATGGCTGCTGTGTATACAGCCAATTGAATTGAATTGTAATTTCTACCTCTACCTGTGGCCGTGTCAGTAGACAGATGATGCAATTCCTACCTCTGCCTGTAGGGGTGTCAGCAGACAGATGATGTAATTCCTACCTCTACCTGTAGGGGTGTCAGCAGACAGATGATGTAATTCCTACCTCTACCTGTAGGGGTGTCAGCAGACAGATGATGTAATTCCTACCTCTACCTGTAGGGGTGTCAGTAGACAGAGGACGTGGCTGGAGAGGACGAGGAGGACGTTTGAAGAACCGACGTCTTCACTGGCTGCTCAGATCCTGGCCTCCATCTCCGTGGTGTTTGTCATTGTCTCCATGGCCCTGCTGTGTACCAGCACCCTGCCCGACTATACGGAGCACAGGTGACACTGTGTGTGTGTGTGTGTGTGTGTGTGTGTGTGTGTGTGTGTGTGTGTGTGTGTGTGTGTGTGTGTGTGTGTGTGTGTGTGTGTGTGTGTGTGTGTGTGTGTGTGTAACAAACCCTCCCAGAACTTGACCCAAACCTCGGTAAAAAACTCATCTCTGTACCTCAGATTTTGTAATAGGCCTACCTAATCACATCCCATGTTTTAGAAGTAACAAACACTTTAAATAGTTTCTCTATTATACATGCATTAACATATGTGCATTATGTGCTGAGGTAGATTAACACGATGGTGTAGAGACTATAGGGGAGGGAAAAGTGTGGATCTAGTATAGAGCCCTGGGGTAAGGATATTGGATTGAAGTGGTTAACCAACATTTTTCAGACTTTTTCAAAATTGTTCAAAGATTTTCATCAAAAGTTTTTAATTTATTTCATAGTATTGTTTTACTAAAAACATATGTGGAAATAGATGGAAACAATCCCAAATTAAGCAACTATAGGATAAGTTTTAGTTTAGTTTTTTTCCACGGCAAATTGATCTTTTGGTTGTCGAGCTGAAAAAAAATAATATTGGTCTAACACTATCTCTCTGCCTGTCCATGTGTCCGTCTCGCTCTCTCTCTCTCTCTCTCTCTCTCTCGCTCTCTCTCTCTCTGTGTCCGCCCCCCCCCCCCAGGGCAGTGGAGGCGGTGTGCATCGGCTGGTTCACGGCCGAGTGCTTAGTGCGCTTCGCCGTGTCGAGGGACAAGTGCGAGTTCGTGCGGCGGCCGCTCAACATCATCGACCTGCTGGCCATCACGCCGTACTACATCTCGGTGGCCATGACCATGCTGACGGGCGAGAACTCGCAGCTGCAGCGCGCCGGGGTCACGCTGCGCGTGCTGCGCATGATGCGCATCTTCTGGGTCATCAAGCTGGCTCGCCACTTCCTGGGCCTGCAGACGCTGGGCCTGACGCTGAGGCGCTGCTACAGGGAGATGGTCATGTTACTGGTGAGTCTTTATGACGCTGAGGCGCTGCTACAGGGAGATGGTCATGTTACTGGTGAGTCTTCATGACGCTGAGACGCTGCTACAGGGAGATGGTCATGTTGCTGGTGAGTCTTTATGACGCTGAGACGCTGCTACAGGGAGATGGTCATGTTACTGGTGAGTCTTTATGACACTGAGGAGCTGCTACAGGGAGATGGTCATGTTACTGGTGAGTCTTCATGACGCTGAGACGCTGCTACAGGGAGATGGTCATGTTGCTGGTGAGTCTTTATGACGCTGAGACGCTGCTACAGGGAGATGGTCATGTTACTGGTGAGTCTTCATGACACTGAGGAGCTGCTACAGGGAGATGGTCATGTTACTGGTGAGTCTTCATGACGCTGAGACGCTGCTACAGGGAGATGGTCATGTTACTGGTGAGTCTTCATGACACTGAGGAGCTGCTACAGGGAGATGGTCATGTTACTGGTGAGTCTTTATGACGCTGAGACGCTGCTACAGGGAGATGCGGGGGCGGCAGTGGCTCAGCGGTAGAGTGGCCAGGTAGAGTGAACTGGAAACCGCAAGGTTCCCAGTTCGATCCCGGGCTCCCCTAGAGTTAGTGTCGAAGTGTCCTTGAGCAAGACGTTGAACCCCTAATTGCTCCCGATGAGCAGGTTGGTGCCTTGCATGGTTTCCTCCTCCATCGGTGTGTGAATGGGTGAATGTAATGCACAATCTATGGAAAACGCTTTGGATAAAAGCGCTACATAAATGCACCATTTACTATTTACATTTACTCTGCCCTACAAAGCCAAAGTGCAGTAACTAAGTTTTTGGACACGCCGACTTATTTGTGTATCCCAAAGGTCGATATAGCCTTCGTGATTTTGGGGGATAAACAATTACCTCAAGAACAGTAATATAATTAGTGTAATATCACTTATAAGACGATATCTCATTTGGCTGACCAGTTGAAACACTTTTAAACCCATTTGTCAGTTGTTTGTTTTCCCGTAGTTCCTGCAGTACGCAAGTACACTTTTACGGAATTCTTACTGTACTTGAGTATTTCCAATTTTCAATACTTTTACTTCTACTCCACTACCTCTCAGAGGCACATAGTTGTCACCTTGATAAACTAATGGCCTAAGTCATTTTTTGAGGATGAGTTTTTATTTTTTTCTGAACAACTTAAAAAACATGACATAAGCCATTAGTTTAGCAAGGTGACGATTGTACTTTTTACTCCACTACAATTATTTGAAAACTTTAGTTACTAGTTACTTTGTACATTTGGATTATTATTACAAAACATATTTTAACCACTTCAGCCCTATATAGAGTTCGGCCATTTGAAAATAGCCAATCTACAAGCTCACAATGTGTCGCATCCGCGACGCATTGTGAGCTTGTAGGTAGGCTATTTTCGCTGTGTGGGACGCCATCGTGTAACTGTGTGAATCCAGCTTTAGGCTAACATGCCGCTAAAATGCTAACACCAGTATTTCAGTGGAGTTTCATGAACTGACAACGCTAGCATGGAGCTAACGTGCAAACAACAGTCTGTCAGTGGAGATTATGAACTGACAACGCTATAGCATGGACGCTAAAGTGCTAACAGCCATCATGTCTCCCCATTCCAGGTGTTCATCTGCGTGGCCATGGCCATCTTCAGCGCCCTCGCCCAGCTCCTGGAGCACGGCCTGGACATGGAGAACGGCAACCAAGACTACGCCAGCATCCCCGCCGCCTGCTGGTGGGTGATCATCTCCATGACGACGGTGGGCTACGGGGACATGTACCCCATCACGGTGGCCGGGCGGATCCTGGGCGGCCTGTGTGTGGTGAGCGGCATCGTCCTGCTGGCGCTGCCCATCACCTTCATCTACCACAGCTTCGTGCAGTGCTACCACGAGCTCAAGTTCCGCTCCGCCCGCTGCTCGCGCAGCCTGTCTGCCGAGTTTATGAACTGAGTCAACCGACAATGCTAAATGCCTGTGTTATGCAGTGTTGATTTTGTCGACTAAAACTATGACGAAAAATGTTCGTCGACTACCTTTTTTCACTGACGAAAACTAGATAAAAACTAAAATAAAAAACTAAGCTATGATGACTAAAATTATGACTAAATATATTGACAATTTCGTCAACAAATAAAAGCTAGAGTAAAATGTTAGTGAGGGACTAGTGGAGAAGAGAGTAGAACTTAAAGACAAGTCATTTTATGTTTGGTTGCGCTCGGGTGTCGCGCTCTGAAAAAAGCAGATCTACAAGCTCACAACGATCGGCTATTTTCAGCATGCATCCTAGTGTAAAATCAGCCATTACGACACCATCAAGGCACCACCAGAATACATGTTAGTCGACTAAATCAACTGTAGATTTAGTCGACAATAATCTTATGATATATAGTCGACTAAAACTAGACTAACAGTAAAACATTTCAGATGGCTAAAATATGACTAAAACTAAATGGAATTCCCACACTGCAAATATCAGTCTACCTACAAGCTCAGGACTACTGCAACGTCCTCTATGCTGGATTCGCTGATGGGACTCTCAAACGTCTGCAGCTGATCCAAAATACTATTGCCAGACTTGTGACAGACACCAAGCTAAGAGAGGCACATCTCACCACCCGGTCCTTGTCTCTCTGCATTGTCTCCCAGTGAAGCGTAGCATGACATTTAAGATTATTTTGTTTCTGTTCAGAGCTGTGACGGTCTTGCTGCTGCCTATTTTGTGGAACTTTTAAGACCCATCTCCAGCACCAGGTCACTCAGATCTGACAGCCAGTTTTATTTGAAGACTCCACGGTCTAACGCAGTAAGGACGGGCGACCCTGATTTTGGTGTTGGCACCGAAGCTGTGGAATAAACTCCCTTAGAGGATCAAAGCTGCCCCCCACCCTATAGGGACTTTTAAAAACATCCTTAAGACCCACATTTTTCACTGTGTAGAGGACTCCTACGTTCACTTGTTGTTTTGTGGGTTGTGTGTGTGTTTAGTTTCTACTCCCTCCTGGTGTGACTGAGTTCTTGTTGTCCTAGGTATAGTCTTCTTTGTCTTGTCCAATGTTTTTCTCTTTCCGTTCTCTATCTTCTCCCTTCCTCCAGCGCCACGGGATATGCTGCTCGCATAGCCTTTCAGCCGTTTCTATGAACTGACGGCGCTAGCGTGTCACTGACGGTCTGTCCATGTTTTTATCGTTATCAGATTATGAACCGATAACGCTAACTTCTAAGTTATGCTCCGTCGCACAACCTTTATGCTCCGTGGCCGACCTAAAAGGTCACAACGTGTTGGTGAGACATTTTGGGTGTTACAGTGTCGCAGACTACATGATTACTGCTGATGATTCGATGTGGAAGTAGTTAGCCTTATAGCCTACAACAGAGGTGTTGTAAAAGTGTGAATTTTGGTGGCTGAATGTTAGCTAGTGCCCCTTTAACGTTCCCTCCTACACCAATGAAGTTCTGCTCTCTTTGTCTAACGAGTCACAACATTAATGATAACCAACTGATATCTAATACAACAATAACAAACTGACAAGGCTAATACGATGATAACGTTAACTTACAGCCGTTGGGAGATCTCTATGTTAAGATGCAAACAAACATACTGGAGTTTTCTGTCTGTCAGCCCAGGAAGGAAAGTGTTAGATAGACAGATGGACCGATTTACTGTCCTTAGAGCCCCGCCAGTAGCAGGGATAAAGAAAGTATAGGTTGACGATGGTTGAACTTGATAGTAATGTAAAGCAGGGGTCTTCAACAGGGGGTCCGGGACCCCTAGGGGGTCCTCAGAGTTGCTACAGCGGGTCCGCCAAATCTCTGTGTGATAGGATCATTGTTTTTTACATTAACCACTTGAACCCTAGCATCCCTATTCTAAGGACAACTTTAGCCGAAAATAGCCGATCTACAAGCCCACAACGCCTGAGCTTGTAGATCGGCTATTTTCGGCAAAGAGGGGGAAAAAGAGCAGAGTGAAAGTTTACTAAGTATTGACGGTTTAAGTGGTTAAATATCTGAAAATACATCTATGAAAAGCTTTAATCTGCAACACAATTGTATGTAATATATAGTGGGGGTCCCTGCTTCATCTCTCTCTTAGTTAGGGGGTCCTTGACCTGAAAAGGTTGAGGACCCCTGATGTAAAGTGTATGCTTTATTTTTTCCCCTTAGGATAGGGACTGATGAGGAGCGCTTGGTTTAGTTACAGTATGTAAAGTGTATGTGCTTTGTATGTGGTGGGTTAAAAACATGTAAAAACAGCAGTGTGGTCCTTTAAAGCTGAGCTTTTGTCAGAATCAGTGACAAGATGACAAGTGCAACATGATGTCTGGATGCTGTCCAACGTTGTCATGACAACAGCATCCAGAACACAGCCAACCAGGGCAGATGATGACGGTGGTTAACTATGGCTAACTTTAGTTATCTATGGCTAACTACGGTTAACTTTACTTATCTCTGGTTAACTAACTATGGTTAACTTGACTTATCTCTGGTTAACTGTTTATCTCTGGTTAACTGGGGTTAACTACTGTATGGTTAACTGTTTATCTCTGGTTAACTGTGTTAATCTCTGGCTAGATGTGTTTAACTTTGGTTTCCTCTCATTAGCTCTGATGAGGTCTGCGATTGGCTGGGAAAGCTACTGCTGCTACTACTACTACTATTACTACTATTAATCATGCGATTACTAGTAAAAAAATAAAAATAAAAACTAAGCTCTGTTGACTAAAACTAAGACTACATATACTGACAATTTCATCAACAAATAAAAACTAGACAAAAATGTTTTAGGTCCAGTAGAACTAAAAGACGAGTCATTTTATGTTTGGTTGCTCTCGGGTGTTGTGCTCTGAAAATAGCAGATCTACAAGCTCACAACGTTGTGAGCTTGTAGATCGGCTATTTTCAGCATGCGACCAAGTGTAAAATCAGCCATTACGAGACGACGCCATCAAGGCACCGCCAAAATACATTTTAGTCGACTAAATCAACTGTAGATTTAGTTGACTAAAATCTTATGATATTGAGTCGACCAAAACTAGAATAACAGTAAAACATTTCAGATGACTAAAACATGACTAAAAATAAATGGAATTTGATTCAAAAGACTATGACTAAAACTGAATGAAAATCAATCAGAATCAATCATTTGCTGTCAAAATCAACACTAACTTCTACTAATAATGGTAATAATGATATTAAATATAATAATAGACTAATAGACTACTATACAGAGATAACGTATAGGCGTGCAGATGGATGTACAGATGAGTCTTATTTTATCGGATGCACATCCTGTTACTGTACATTATTATCGTTGTTGGATCTTCATCCCAACAGGCAAAATGCAATGAGTCAGATGATACTACCAACTGTAAAAGATCCACACACACACACACGCGCACACGCGCGCACGCACGCACGTAGAGCACTAGTGTAGAGGACGTAGCTTCCTTGTGTAGGTGGAAGCTAAAGCTGGCGCTATGAGTGGATTTATCCCCTTAAGACCCGTATATACTTTGGTGTACCATGAATGATTCTGAACATGCTGTACTAATGTGTAGATAAAAAAATGATCCCTTCAATATTTCTGCCTGCTGTATTTCTCAACTCTGTCTCTGTTTGTCATCATGTTATGATGGAGAGTTGAGCAGAGAGGTGGAGAGAGGAGGTCCACTAATGGCACATTAAACCACACTGTTAATTGGTCAGTTAACGAGGCACAAGGCCCATGAAATTGTATTCAATAAAATAGATTTTGCTTTAGTCCTGCTTTTTAACCCATTCAATCTGGGGACGCATAGCTGTGTCATTTTTAGATTTCTTTGGCAATTCAAAAAATAGCAGATCTATTTTTTTTTAATCGTGAAAATTTGAATATGTAGTTTTTTCAAAGCCAACATTTGTAAAATATGTTGTTCCAGGGACCTCCAGAAGCAAAGATCCCCCCCCGCGAACATTGCAGAATGTTCGCCCCCCCATGTTCAACGTTCTTTATAGTTACGGTGGACCTGATTCGGATGCTATCAATGCATTGAATGGGACATTATCACGTTTAATCAGACCATTGAATGGGCGAGTAGGCGATGAGTACTAGGCGATATACGGACCTACCCGCGATTTGTCAGACCATTCATTGGGCGTAATCAGGAGCTACTGACCTACTTGGAGGCGGAGCAGTCCCCACAACAAGATTTACGATTCTGTGCCTATCGGTACATAACTCCAACAGCGCTGAGTAGGCTCAGGCGAACGTCGCACCGTTCAGGACGGCAACTCGGTCGCTTTAGCTCAATCGGTGGTACTTCACGGGGCTCCAGTTCGCCTGAGACTGCGCGCCTCCGTCATGGTCCCAAACCAAAACCAAAACCGAAACTGAACTATTTAAGTCATCTCCGTTGGTAGGTCAGTATGTCTTGATAACACCCAATGAATGGTCTTGTGTACAGGTACATGAGAGTAAAAATACTTTTTGTTCGGCTCTTTGGACATTGCAACAGCATTTGCATCACCCATCCTGCTACTTATTATTGACGGTCATACCTGCCAACCTCAGACCGTCAGAAAAAAGGAGATTTTCTTTCTGGGGGGAATTGCATTCAATTACAATGTATCACTTAGACTTAGATGCATGGAGTGTATGTGTACACTGTATGTGGGACTGGAGTTTATCCAGACATAATATACATAAAGCGACAGTAAAAGAGTAACTCTCAGGGGAGGGAGGGAGGGGGAGAGAGAGAGAGAGAGAGACCACTAACTCACACCTTTGAACAAAAAAAAATCTGCCATGGTGATTTGCATATCAAAAACTTAAGGAAGTAGCAAATGAACATGAATGGCCGTGGCTGCATTTCAGTGAGGGAAGGTCTTGTATGGGCCTTTGACACATGGGTTGCTTGCCACACAAAAAGGGTGAAATCTGTCAAAACAGGAGGGGAAAAAAGGAGAAATGGAGGAAAAGGAGTAGACACATGAGATAAAGTGACTACACACCTAACTGTAAACAGTATGTTTTATTTATTTTTCTATCCCAACGGGTTCCCAGATTGGGGTTCATGTAGTTAAAGCTGATTCATACTTCATCATAACATGAAGGAGTATAACTGAAGGAGATACAGTATGTGTTCACACAGTCCTTCATCATAGGATGAAGGAGAATAACTGAAATATACAGTGTGTTCACACAGTCCCATCTGGTGGTTATTTTAGTCTGCATTAGAATGTAACGCCTGTCTGTCAAAACATCATTCTATAAATAAACTCACTTGTTAAACCGAATGTAATGACTGCTGTGTGTGTGCGTGTGTGTGCGTGCGTGCGTGCGTGCGTGCGTGCGTGCGAGCGAGCGAGCGAGCGTGCGTGCGTGCGTGCGTGCGTGTGTGTGTGCGCGAGCGCATGCAACATGAACATAAATATTTTGGAGAATTGAACTTGCTTGCAAGTTATAATCGTAGGGCTGTCCTCGGGACTAATATCGATAGGAATTTGTTGACAATTAACAGAGTTGATTTAATCAACACACGTGTAAACTAGTGATTGCTGCATAAAATTACTCACATTTTAGTAAAAAAGAAATGTAAAAGTATCAATACTGCAATGTAGAAATACTCTGTTACAAGTAAAAGTCTAGAATTCAAAATGGACTTGAGTAAAAGTCCAAAAGTATTGGTATCAACATGTACTTAAAGTACCAAAGGTAGAAAGCACTCATTATGCAGAATGTCCCGTTTCCCATGTTTTCAAATGAATAAAATGTATACAAATATTTAGAAAATAGTAGTAAATGTACTTAAGTTACTTTCCACCACTCTGTAGATACCAGCCTTTACAGGTTGTTGAGGCTGAGAAGTAACAAGCTGGCATATCGGCTATTTTTGATACAATGGAAGAAACTTAACGTTAAGTCTGTCTGGGTTTTTATGAATATTGAAGCAATGAAAAGTATATTAACAAGAGCTTGTGACTAAATCATATCTAAATTGGATCCATTGGAACACAAGGTTCTTTTTTTCATTTTCCTAAAAAGCTATGGTTTTGTACACACAAGATTTCAACCCGACAGAGACTACATCAACCTGGGCGTCCTTGAAAGGAAAAAGTTGAATATGTATGTATGTTACCTCTCTACTCTCACCCGCACATATCATCCTGTTGCCATGACTACACAAGTGCACACAACATGCCAATGCAGATCCATAAACGTTTCCATCTTTGTAAAATGTCGTACGCATGGCCCAGCGTGCCTTTGAGTAAACGTGGTTTAACTCCACAACCAAGCCCCAGCCTCAGCTGGGATGCTGCTCTTAGAACCCAATAAGATGAGCCTGTAAACACTGGTTTTGTTGTTTACACACCAACGCCGGCATTTTAGCCCATTAAGACCTGAGGCCGATGAAAAAAATGTTTTCTAAATCGTAACGCTTTAAAAAATACATATATATTCAAAGATTTGCACAAATGTTCACGATTTTGCAAAAAATAGCAGATCTACAAGCTCGTAGCGTGGCACTCGGTGCCGCGCTATGAGCTTGTAGAACTGCTATTTTTGAATAGCCTAAAGAAATCTAAAAATGACACAGATGCGTTCCAATGGGTTAAGACAAAAGCCTAAAAGTTATGTTTTGCCACAACCAGTGGTATAAAGTAACTAAGTACATTTACTATTGTAAATACTACTGTATTTCTAATTTTCAGTACTTTTACTTCTACTCCACTACATCTCAGAGGCAAATATTATACTTTTACTCCACTATAATTATTTGTAAACTTTAGTTACTTTGTAGATTTTTATTTTTATTACATTCAGAACCCAAGATATCATGATTCGAAGATTTGCTGCTCCATTCACTTCTTCTTTAACTTATTACTGAAAAAGGCTGTATCTCGGCTCCTAAGCACTTTTCTTTTACTATGTATTTTTGGCCCAGACTGGACTGCTATTTTTAAAAGGCAGACAATTAACGTCAACGAGGTCGCGATGACCTCGTTGGTCATCGCGTCGGTCGTGTGGTTGAAGCTGATTCATACTTCATCATAGGATGAAGGCGCATATGACTGAAGGATCCGTCGGTCGGATTCTAGTGCAGCCTCAATTACACAACCTTAACTAGCATCATTGATAACACCTGTGAGGAAACTAAGGAAGCATTAATCGGTGGTCTAGTACAATCCAAAATCTCCAAAATTGGGCTCACACCGCCAAAATCCTGCCGTCGGTTGGATTCTAGTGCAGTTTATGTACAGTACAATCGACATCAGGGTTCTTCAACGTTTTCAGCCCAAGGACCCCCTAGCTGAGAGAGAGATGAAACAGAGACCCCCTCTATATTGTATAAAATTGCGTTTCAGATTAAACTTTTTTTTCTCTTTTTCCCTCTACACCTCTACACCCCTACACCTCTTTGCCAAAAATAGCCGATCTACAAGCTCACAACTCCTCGCAGCGCAAGGCGTTGTGAGCGGCTAATGTTCCCCTCAGAATAGGGATGCTAGGGTTGAAGTGGTTAATGTAAAAAAACAAAAAACATCCTCTCACACAAAAGATTTGGCGGACCCCCTATAGTAGCTCTGAGGACCCCCTAGGGGTCCCGGACCCCCTGTTGAAGACCTCTGATCTACATAAAAAAAATAACACAAACACACTTCTGGAAATTAACAAACAAAAATAGACTTTTATTGTTCCTCTGGGAAAAAAATTAAGCTTTTCACGGTTTAAGAGTTGGACCAGATGAGATGGAAGAAGGATAAATAACGGTAGAGGTTGAAGGTGGGTGGAATGGGTAGCGAACGCGGCCAGGTATACAGTGTCACTTTTTGTTGGGCTGGGCGGCGATGTAGAGAGCCATCAGACAGTACAGCGTCCCTCCTATGGTCAGACCCATGGTGGTCCTGTACAGCATCTTGTCCATCAGACCTCTCTTCAGGTGGATGGGGATCCCGTCTGGCTTCTAGAGACACACACAGAGAGAGAGAAGAACAACATGCCAGTTAGTGTTGATTTTCACAGCAAATTTGATTTAGTTTTAGTCACTAGACTAGACCATACCCGTAGGGGGATATGAGCACCCAAAGTGTGCAGTTTGGCTTATGCGCCAAACTGCGGGATGGAAAGTGAGTTTGTAGTGTGTACACACACGCACATCTCGTCGGCGCGTTGTGGAGGCACAGAACACACACAAACACCCGCGCATATACAGATGTGACAGGAGCCGTCCCCCGTCGCACACACACACACACACACACACACACACACACACCAGAGCCGTCCCCCGTCGCGAACACACACGACCGTCGCGCGAACACAAATAATGTACATTCTGACATGTGCCTCCCCAACATGCATGCGCACGTGCGTGTCCGCGCATACACGGCTGCGGACCCGAGTTGTGGTGCGATCATCTCCCAACCCATCTCGCAATGAAAAAAGGGCTTCGCAGTTGTGTTGAGATGGTAATGGGCAATGGCTGTGTGCAAAATCAGATCAATTGCTCCAGGCAGTGAGGAGAACGGGCACACACTTTTGCTCTCAGAGGTTACTAGAATTATAGGAGGATAGTCGTTTGTATCAAATTCCATTTAGTTTTAGTCATATTTTGAAATGAAATGTTTTAGTTTTTGTCTAGTTTTAGTCGACTAAATATCATAAGATTTGAGTCGACTAAATCTACAGTTGATTTAGTCGACTATAATGTATGTTGGCGGTGCCTTGATGGCGTCGCAACGGCTGATTTTACACTTGGTTGCATGCTGGAAATAGCCGATCTACAAGCTCTGCTATTTTCTGAGCGCAACACCCGAGCGCAACCAAACATAAAATGACTTGTCTTTTAGTTCTACTGGATCTCTTCTCCACTAGTTCCCTCACTGATATTTTAGTCTAGTTTTTATTTGTTGACGAAATTGTAATTTTTTCGTCATAGTTTTAGTCGACGAAATCAACACTGATGCCAGTTAGATCAGAGGTTCTCAAAGTGGGGTCCGCAGACCCCCTAGGGGTCCTTTATTGTGGGGGGGGGGGGTCCCAGAGAATTTATAAGTTAATATATATATATAATATATAATAATATGTTAAGAGGCACCAAAACATCTGTGTGAATGCAAGAGTTCAAGTTCAAGGCCTAGAATATCACTGGCATGTTATCTCTGACTCCAGTTACATGGACATTTCATTACATTAACATTTTGCTTTCATACTTATATGAATTCATTCTCAAAAGAAAGGTTGCTTCATGCAAAATGGAATGCCTTTATTAACCCATTAAGACCTGGAACGCATCTGTGTCACTTTTAAGATTTGTTTGGCTATTTGGAAATAGCAGATCTACAAGCTCACAACGCGCCACATCGGCCATTTGAAAATAGCCGATCTACAAGCTCACAACGCGTCACGATGTGACACGTTGTGACACGTTGTGAGCTTGTTGATCTGCTATTTTCCAACAATCTTGGGAGAAAAAAAAAAGATGATCTGCTATTCAAAAATAGCAGATCTACAAGATCATAGCGTGGTACCGCAGCACATGAGCTTGTATATCTGCTATTTTTGAAAAATAGTGAAAATGCGTGCAAATCTTTCAATATATATATTTTATAAGCCTTTTTTTTAACTCAAATCTTTGCTTCATGGGGGGTCCCTGGAACAACATTTTTTTTAGATGAGGGGTCCGCGGCCAAATACGTATGTTTTCTAAATCCTAACAGTATGTTGCTATATCAGTGGTGCTCCAACTTCTCCATGTCAAGGACCCCCCAAATGAAATGTATTTGGTCCCGGACCACCATCTCAAAATATGTTGTTCTAGTGACCCCCAGAAGCAAATATTGGAGTTAAAAATGCTGTATTCAAAGATTTGCACAAATTGTCAAGATTTCTTTGACAAATGGCAGATCTACAAGCTCATAGCTTGTAGATCTGCTATTTTTGAAATAGCCAAATAAATCTTAAAATGACATAGTTGCTTTCCCGGTCTTAATGGGTCAAACAAATATGAAGAAACATATTGAAACATTTTGTGCAGGAAAAACACAACATAATGTTGTTAAGAGGCACCAAAACATCTGTGTGAATGCAAGAGTTCAAGTTCAAGGCCTAGAATATCACTGGCATGTTATCTCTGACTCCAGTTACATGTACATTTCATTACATTAACGTTTTGCTTTCATACTTATATGAATTCATTCCCAAAAGAAAGGTTGCTTCATGCAAAATGGAATGCCTTTATTAACCCTTTAAGACCTGGAACGCATCTGTGTCACTTTTAAGATTTGTTTGGCTATTCAAAAATAGCAGATATACATGCTCATAGCACGGCACCGAGTGCTGTATTATAGCAACATATTTTTTTTTTTCTTTTAGGATTTAGAAGACATTTGTAGAATCCCCCCAGAAGCAAATATTTGAGTTACAAATGTTTGCTTTAAAAAAATAGATATTCAACGATTTGCACAAATGTTCATGGTTTTTCAATAAATAGCAGATCTACAAGCTCATATCGCGGCACTCGGTGCCGCGCTATGAGCTTGTATATCTGCTATTTTTGAATAGCCAAAGTGTAATTTTTTATTTTTTTTAGCTCAAATCAAAAAGTGACACAGATGCGTCCCAGGACTTAAACGTAACCACTTAGGCCCTGTTCTACAGTTCGAAAACATAGCAGATCTACAAGCCCACAGGGCGTTGCATCGTTGACGTCTTCTTAGCTTGTAGATTTTCTCAAATTTGTGAGCAAGTTTTCACCTGTAACTTCCTCATCTCTCTCTCTTATTTCATATTACATTAAGCACAACAACTCTAGAAATTGGATGAATAGATAAGACGCAGTTATAAAACGTTCTCAAGGCTATAATCTACAGTCAAGGCCTTTTTCATGTTTTAGTGATTCTGAAAGGGTTCGAACAGGCTTCTATTACAAGAGACCTTGACTATTGTTAACCCATTAAGACCGGGAACACATCTGTGTCATTTTAGATTTGTGTCATATTTTATACTTTGGCTATTCAAAAAATAGCAGATCTACAAGCTCATAGCATGTCACTTCGTGCCGGGATACGAGCTTGTAGATCTGCTATTTTTTTTAAATCAGATTTTTTTTTTTTTGCAAATCTTTGAATATACACATTTTTTAAACACATTTTTTTCAACTCAAATCTTTGCCTCTGGGGTGTCCCTGGAACAACATATTTCGATGGGGGTCGGCGGCCAAATACATATATTTTTCATGTCAAGGACCACCCAAAATGATATGTATTTGGCCACGGACCCCCCATCTCAAAATATTCTGTTCCAGGGACCCCCCAGAAGCAAATATTGGAGTTAAAAATGTTCGCTTTAAAACATAAATATATTCAAAGCTTTGCTCAAACTGTCAAGATTTAAAAAAAAGAAAATAGCAGATCAACAAGCTCATAGCGCTATGAGCTTGTAGATCTGCTATTTTTGAATAGCCAAAGAAATCTTTAAAATGACACAGATTAGTTCTCGGTCTTAATGGATTAATGGCATTTATGCTGCTGCTAGTCAGGCTTCTCTTTCACGCCTACAGCCTTCGACAACGTTTAATGGGAACCAACTCTCCTGTTCTGGCCGCCTATCCCTCCTATTGGCTCCCTGTACATTTCAGGACTAATTTAAAGATTTTATCGTAGGTTTTTAATAGAGACACAAATAGTCCGAAGCTTCAAAGCTTAGTTCGATGGCACGGGATTCAAGCGTAAAAAATAAATCACGTTTTGTTTTCTTTAAGTAGAGAGCAGTTTGGGAAAAAAAAAGCCAGACAGAATAATAGTAATTTTAATTGTATGTTCCTATGTTCAACGGCAAAAACATAAAAAAAATGTTAATCGCGATTATTTGTGTGACAATGAATTCTCAAGTGAGTGTCCATGATGCGTTATTATGGAGTCCACCGCCGCTGTTATTGGCCAGTATGCCTAAACCTAACCCTAACCTTAACCTCAGTAAAACTATGCCTAAACCTAACCTTAACCTCAGTAAAACTATGCCTAAACTTAACCCTAACCTCAGTAAAACTATGCCTAACCCTAACCCTAACCTCAGTAAAACTATGCCTAAACCTAACCCTAACCTTAACCTTAGTAAAACTATGCCTAAACCTAACCCTAACCTCAGTAAAACTATGCCTAAACCTAACCCTAACCTCAGTAAAACTATGCCTAAACCTAACCCTAACCTCAGTAAAACTATGCCTAAACCTAACCCTAACCTCAGTAAGACTATGCCTAACCCTAACCTCAGTAAAACTATGCCTAAACCTAACCCTAACCTCAGTAAGACTATGCCTAAACCTAACCCTAACCTCAGTAAGACTATGCCTAACCCTAACCTTAACCTCAGTAAAACTATGCCTAAACCTAACCCTAACCTCAGTAAAACTATGCCTAAACCTAACCTTAACCTCAGTAAAACTATGCCTAACCCTAACCTTAACCTCAGTAAAACTATGCCTAACCCTAACCTCAGTAAAACTATGCCTAACCCTAACCTTAACCTCAGTAAAACTATGCCTAACCCTAACCTCAGTAAAACTATGCCTAAACCTAACCTTAACCTCAGTAAAACTATGCCTAAACCTAACCCTAACCTCAGTAAAACTATGCCTAACCCTAACCTCAGTAAAACTATGCCTAACCCTAACCCTAACCCTAACCTCAGTAAAACTATGCCTAACCCTAACCTCAGTAAAACTATGCCTAAACCTAACCCTAACCTCAGTAAAACTATGCCTAACCCTAACCTCAGTAAAACTATGCCTAACCCTAACCTCAGTAAAACTATGCCTAACCCTAACCTCAGTAAAACTATGCCTAACCCTAACCTCAGTAAGACTATGCCTAACCCTAACCTCAGTAAAACTATGCCTAACCCTAACCTCAGTAAAACTATGCCTAACCCTAACCTCAGTAAAACTATGCCTAACCCTAACCTCAGTAAGACTATGCCTAACCCTAACCTCAGTAAAACTAGCCTAAACCTAACCCTAACCTCAGTAAGACTATGCCTAAACCTAACCTTAACCTCAGTAAAGCCATGGCTAAACCTAACCTTAACCCTAATCTCAGTAAAACCATGCCTGCCAGGGAGCCAATCAGACAACAGGTAAGGCGGGTCTATCCTATAACATTGGTGGGATTCATAATCACGCGTCCATGACCGTGACAGCCCTGGAAATGTCCTTGATATAAAACCAGATTGTAAAAAGCCTGTTGGTGATGGTTCATGCTGTGTTGTAGAGAGATACGGTTATCAGAGATGGTTTTGATGCCGTTTTGCAGCCGACAGCCCACAGGCTCAGGAGGCTGACACAGATATAACCCATTCAATCGCTGTCATTTTTAGATTTCTTTGGCTATTCAAAAATAGCAGATCCACAAGCTCTGTAGATCTGCTATTTTTGAAAAATCTCTGAATATGTATTTTTTAAGCAAACATTTGGAAAATATTGTGTTCCAGGGACCCCCAGAAGCAAAGATTTTACAAATGTTTGCTTTAAAAAAAGGTTTTTTTATATACACACACACACACACACACACACACACACACAATAATATGGAATAGCCTGAAGAAATCTTAAAATGACACAGATGCGTTCCCGGATTGAATGGGTTAACTCACTCCCTCAAGACAAAACATCTATATCTATCAAATAAAAAACTAAAATAAAACAGATCGTCAAGGGCTTCGCCGTGATCCCAGAGCATTGATTGGTCATCGGGCGGTGCTTTCATACGCTCTGATCTCTTATCTTAAGAACATATGGTCTCTGTCGAGAGCAAACCTTGTATGTATGTGTTAAAAAAAAAAATTTAAATAGTGAAAATAGCCGCTCTACAAGCTCACAACGCGGCGCGGTGCGACGCGTTGTGAGCTTGTAGATCGGCTATTTTATGATGAAGTAGGGCAATGATTTATCGGAAAAACATAACATGTTGAAATACGGAGAGGTGAGCTTTCTGCCCGACGACATCAATAACATGCTCAGGGGCAGGTTTAGGTGTGCAGCATCTGTTGCCATGGCGATGCAAACCCCTGGAAACACAGGGTGATGTCAGCGCGCTGACCCCTACATCCTGCTTTGCTTTTTATTCATTTTTAATAAAAGAAAGCGGTGGATGGGTTCATGACCGAGGTGAAGAGGACGGAGATGACGTCTTGATTCATCCAGCGAGCGCGCACGCACGCACACACACACACTTTAAAGGACGACTTCACCGCTTTTCAACCTATCTTCATACAATAGGTCCTCACTAATACGCATGATAAAATGGTAAAAAAAAATTCTACTCGGTCTGCGTCTCCTAGGAGGGCTGTGGACAGTTCAGAAACCCGTCTACCAGTGACATCATCGTTAGGCATGATTTTTTTTCCCCATTTTTGGGGCGGTGTAACCGCCCCCTATAAGTGAGTTTTGGACACTGACCAATCCTGCACCGTGATTGGCCAATAGTCTACAACGCAGTCTACAACCCTAACCCTGCGTTTTAACAGCGGGCAACTCTGGGCGACGTCGCCCAAAAATATAATGAAAGTCTATGAGAGCCGGCGATCGGGCGAAGTGGGCGGGGGGGCGATGGGAGATGGATTTTCTTTATCTTTTTGGGCGATATCGCCCGGCATCGCCCGGAGTTGCCCGCTGTTAAAACGCAGGGTAACCCTTCCACAGTCAATGCAAATCTATACTTTTGCAAAGTCAGCCAATCACATTACAGCTAGTGTCATCACCACTAGCTGTAATGTGATTGGCTGACTTTGCAAATTCAGGACTGTGATTGGCTAGCGAAACACATGACACATGTGCAGCCCTATGAATAGCAGTATGGACTTAAAAAAAAGTCAATTATCCTTTTTTTTAAGTGAGTCATGTTGTGATGACCACACACCGCCCACTTCACACTGGGTGTGATTTTTTTATTTATTTAGATTTTTATTAACACAAGAACAATGGCTTCTTTTATTGCATTGCAACTTTCCAGGAATAGAAAGCCTGCAGTTTCTATTAGCTTGGATTCGCCATTGATGATGTCACTGGTAGACGGGACTCTGAACTGTCCACAGCTCTCCTTTGAGACACAGACCGAGTAGAAAAAAATGGTACCATTTTATCATGAGTATTAATGAGGACCAATTATATGAAGATAGGTTGAAAAGCGGTGAAGTCGTCCTTTAACTGCTCATAAACTAGCCTAGTTATTTGGCAGGAATGATGTTGGGGTGGCTCTTAAAACAGCTCTTTAGGATGTTTCTGTAACTCCGAGAGGGTAAAATGCTGGGGGATTCTACAAATATCTTCTAAATCGTTTTTGAAAAAAAACATATGTTGCTATAACATCAGAGGTTCTCACACTTTTACATGTCAAGGACCCCCAAAATGATATGTATTTGGCCATGGACCCCCATCTCAAAATATGTTGTTCCAGGGAGTGGGATCCCCCCCCCCCCCCAGAAGCAAAGATTTGAGTTAATAAAAATGTGTGTTTGAGTTAAAAATGTATAAAGAAAAGTATGATAAAATGTGTGCAAATCTTTGAAAAAAAAAAAAGATTTGACTCAAAGCTATGAGCTTGTATATCTGCTATTTTTGAATAGCCAAAGAAATCTGAAGTGACACGGGTGCGTTCCTCAGATTAAACGGGTTCAGAATCAGAAGGTTTACCTGGAACAGTTTCTGCATGTCAGGGACCTTGTTGGTCCCCAGGTACTCCACCTGGCTGCCGGCCTCAGAGACCAGCTTGGTGGGAGAGGAGAAGGTCATGGGCAGAGGGTCGGCTGGAGCAGTGGGCTTCAGACCCTGAAGAATACAGGAAGAAAAAATACACTTATATCATCTTATAGACCAGTGGACCCCCCCCCCCCCCCCTTATATCATCTTATAGACCAGTGGACCCCCCCCCCCCTTATATCATCTTATAGACCAGTGGACCCCCCTTAACCCATCAAGACCTGAGGCGATTCTTAAAAATGTTTTCTAAATTCTAAAAAAAAATTTGAAAAAAAAAAGAAAAAGAAATCACGATTTTTCAAAAATAGCAGATCTACAAGCTCATAGCGCGGCACTCGGTGCCGCGCTATGAGCTTGTATATCTGCTATTTTTGAATAGCCAAAGAAATCTAAAGTTACACAGATGTGTTCCAGGTCTTAATGGGTTTACTCTTTCACTGCAAGAGTAAATAAATAAATAAATAAAGCCCCGACTGCCAGCGATTCTCTTACCTTTTTCAAGTAGTCACAGAATATTTATCTCCAGTATGATGGATCCCCTGATGGTTGCTAATCACTGAGGGTTTCACTGTGCTTCAGTGAAAGAAAAATAAAATGTCATGGCGACCTCCCGTTCGCTTGTTATACCCAGTTGAAAATAGCATGTCTCGCCAAAAACACATAGTAAAACACAGGAGCCGAGATACAGGATTATTAAAAGGGACTACACCATGAATTTTAACTTTTCCTTCTTTTTTGTGTGTTTTTGGTCTCCCCTACCTCTCTTCTATCCCAAGAAATACCCCAGTTTGAACTCTTTGAACTCAGGCTTTCACAGCAAATCTGGGGTTTTCTGTAAATTGGTCTCATAACAGACCAAACTGATTTTTTTTTTTACTTTTTCCACACAGAACCAGGAGATAACATGCATACAAACTGGCTCCATAGCGCCCCGTGCCAAACAGGACAATGAGATATTGCAGGTGAAAGTGCTTTATAAGCCAGAGAGAAGTTAGTTGGAATGAGTATATCTGAGGCTTGATTTAGGCTCAAACCTTTCGAAAAACGTTTGAGGGACATAAACAATATGATATTAAATATATATATATTTTTTTAAATTCATGGTGTAGATGGAGCAGTAAATCTTCGGATCACGTTATCTCCTGGTTCTTTGTGAAAAAACGAGAAAGAAAAAAAACGGGGGGGAAAAGTCATGGACCCCCAAAATTAATTCGCAGCCTTTTTGTCCCTCCCTAGCCCCCATCTGAATATGTTTTGTGCCAGATTTGTGTTCTTAGAATGTTTCAAAAAAATCTTCCAAATATTCCATATTTAATTTCAAGATTATTTTTAAAATAGCAGGTGTACAAGGTCACAAAGTGTTGCGATGCTTGTAGATCGGCTATTTTCAAATGGCCGATGTATGCCGTATATAGGTTTAAAGTGCTCGTGTGGCCTATAGTCGCTTCTTTTGGGCTTGTTTTCATACACCTGGTTTAGACTTATTTATATCACAAAATGTGGCAACACTGCTTCTTAACTCAAACAAACATAAGAAAAAGAGGTTGCGCATCAACAATAGGTTTTCTCAGTGGAGTGCTTGACCCAAAACCCAGTATACATATCAACAATAGGAATTGAAAAAATCCGAAAAAGGTGTAGCACAGAGGTTTTCAACAGGGGGTCGGGGACCCCTAGGGGGTCCTCAAGAGTTACTACAGGGGGGGGGGGGGCTCCAAACCTTTGCATGATAACCACTTGAACCCTAGCATCCCTTTTCTGGGGAGAACTTTAGCCAAAAAAATAGCAGATCTACAAGCTCTACGAGCTTGTAGATCTGCTATTTTTGGCAAAGAGGTTTGGTGTAGAGGGAAAAAAGAGCAGACCAAGTAAAAACACAACAGAGTTTAATCTACAACACAATTTTATGCATAGTGGGGGTCCCTGCTTCATTTCTCTCTCAGCTAGGGGGTCCTTGGCCTGAAAACATTGAAGACCCCTGGTGTGGCACATCCAAAATTTCAAATCAATGGAGGACAAAGTATATACTCACATTTCTACTTTTTTATTGGCACACACCAATAAACGAACGCTTTAAACGCGTTTTGGCTATGAGCCTTCATCAGAGCAAACAAATGAAACCAAATGGACCCGTTAGAGTCCAGTTGGAATAAATTGCAGATTGCAGGCTTTAACTTTTGCTTTTATGAAATATCCGAGATATTAGGATTTTCTGGAATATTCAAACATGCGTTCTGTTCTGTTCTAACCCTAACCCTTGCAATTTTGCAAATGAAACCCATTCTGTCAGGTCTCGCTAGTAAACACATAATTGGTCTATTGATAGTTTGACCACTTCAAATACTCTTTCATCTTAAAATAACTAATAAGCTAAAAGGTCATCTACAACTTATGTACAACAAGTTATGTTGAACATGTATGTACAACAAGAAAATAGCAGATCTACAAGCTCGAGCGAGCTTGTAGATCTGCTATTCTCAAACATGTTAGTACTTTTAGTACTTTAAGTACATTTTGATACCAAAACTTTTGCACTTTTACTCAAGTACATTTTTAATACCGAACGTATTAAATGTATATTACTATCTGAGATGTATCTACGAGAGTATTAGCTCCACCCCTCCCCAGTTTGCCCTGGAATGTCAGCTACAAAGCCTTTATTTCTCCAAGCATGTACAAATGCAAAATATAAGGTGCTTACCCGCTTGCCCCAAATGTCACTTAGGTATATGGTGTGTTTTTGTAATGTATTAGTCCATATGTTTCAATAAATAAGTGTTTTAATCTCGTCTGTGGCCGAATCTGTCAGAAGTTCCCAATGGATGGTAGTGACGGGGCGCATCTGGTGAAAGCCAGAATTACACTCAATGTAAACATGAAGTAAACGAGGGGGGAAATCTCGTTTGGCCACAGACGGTATTGACACACTTCTTTATTGAAACGCAAATACGCCGGACACCTAGTTAACATTGGGTTCAAGCGGATAAGCACCTTATATTTTGCATTTGTACATGTTTGAAGAAATACGGGCTTTACTGGTGACATTACAGGGCAAACTGGGTCACCGTGTCAAATATCAAAAGTGAAAATCTATAAATGCATATACGCTACATCTTGATCTAAGGCTATACTTGTAACAGAGTATTTCTACATTGCAGTATTGATACTTTTACTTACAGCAAAAAGATTTGAGTACCTATTCCACCACTCGGGGTTCATATAAGCTTTAGACTTTTTACTGTAACTCATAAAGGGTACAACATGGAACCAAACGGACCCATACGGGTCCGTTTGGTTCCATGTTGTACCCTTTATGAGTTACATAAACACCTAAGGGTTATACAACATTGATTAGTAGACAGTTATTAATGTTTATATTCATGTCAGGACATTAATAACATTCACAAGGTCGCACAGCCCTGAAACATGACTGTCATACCATAACAGTCATGGAAGCACTTGTTCCTGATTTTCTTTACATTTACAAATCTCACATGTACATTAAGGTTCAGATTTCAAATATAAAGTGTTGACCCCACGGCCACGGATGTAACAAGTTGAAGCGCACCGGTCTAAGTACCTGTATATTCATTATTGTTCAATAAAAAGCTTTTTAATCCGATGGGTGGCCATTTTTTATAATTTGTTATAATGTATCAGGGTGCAATACACTTCCACAACCGATAGGAGCGCGTAGTTGAAAGCATAGGTGAAAATTCGCAGAAAACGGCCGGCGATCGGATTAAAAAGCTTTTTATTGAACAATACGGAAGATACAGGTATTAAAACCGGTGCGCCTCAACTTGTGACATCCGTGGCCGTGAGGTCAGCACTTTATATTTGAAATCTGAACGTTTTTGTAGATGTATTGGTTGTAAATGTAAAAAAAAAAAATCGCAAACCCGGAGCAAGTGGTTCCATGACGCATTGTGACATGAGAACCATAGCTAAAGGTCGCAGAGTGTTAGTTTACCTGAGGAACGTAGGCCGACGGAGAGGCTCCTGCTAACCTGCCCGTCATCCCGTTCAGCTTGTAATACATGATTATAGAATGATGTCGAACTGTTTATAGATGATTAATATGGAACATAAACTATAATACGTAATATTCTCTCTCTGAGCGTCTTTCACTTGCTCCTCTCTGCACTTCCGCCCCACGTCCGAGAACGTAATGACGTGGGAGTCGACGTTAAAGGGACCCGGCGGTGGCTGTCCACTCCGATGCCTGAGTAGAATGATTGTGAAATGATGCACCAACCATTTCAAATGTGTTTAACATGTACTTACTCTACTTTAGGCATGGGTTTGTTTGATTAATTATATATTTAGTTCAGTTACACATGTGTGTAATGAATCAAATTAGGTTACTTTTAGGCATAATTAGGCATTAGTAGTTTTGATTAACAATTGAGAACACTTGTCATATTATTATAAACATTTGTACATGTTCATGCTTAATGTTGTTGGATTGGTTATAACATGTATAGCTAATAGCCATCGTTTTTTTATTTTATTAATTTATGTATTTTTATAATATATGTATGTTGTGCTGAATGAAATGTAGTAAAGTTAGACAACATTTGGATTAATTATGCAGTTACATTAGACCTAATTGATTACATGTCATGTGGTTACTTTTAGGCGTGTAATTAGCCATGGATTTTAAAATAAAATGAATCATATATTCATTGTACATTGTTGTATTAATTGTCCTTGGTTTTATTTAGAGTGGTTTTACATATGTTTAATGTTGTTGGTTAATGTTCATTGGTTATTACATGTAAGCCATTGGTTCCAAAGTGGAACCAATGGCTCCTGGAACCCCCCCCAGGGGTCCTTGGGGGGGGGGTTCCAGGGGGTCCCCAGAAAAAGAGAACACAGCCTCAGTTCTACTGGATCTCTCCTCCACTAGTCTTAGTTCTACTGGATCTCTCCTCCACTAGTCTTAGTTCTACTGGATCTCTCCTCTACTAGTCTTAGTTCTACTGGATCTCTCCTCCACTAGTCTTAGTTCTACTGGATCTCTTCTCCACTAGTCTCACCCTGCGTTTTAACAGCGGGCAACTCTCGGGCGATGCCGGGCAACATCGCCCAAAATATAATGAAAGTCTATGAGAGCCGGCGATCGGGCGAAGTGGGCGGGGGGGCGATGAAAGATGGATTTTCTTTATCTTTTTGGGCGATATCGCCCGGCATCGCCCAGAGTTGCCCGCTGTTAAAACGCACCGTCAGTTCTACTGGATCTCTTCTCCACTAGTCTTAGTTCCACTGGATCTCTCCTCCACTAGTCTTAGTTCTACTGGATCTCTTCTCCACTAGTCTTAGTTCTACTGGATCTCTTCTCCACTAGTCTTAGTTCTACTGGATCTCTTCTCCACTAGTCCCTCCCTAGCATTTTAGTCTAGCTTTTGTTTGTTGACAAAATTGTCAATATATTTATTCATAGTTTTAGTCATCGTAGCTTAGTTTTTATTCAGTTTTTGTCTGTGAAAAAAGGTAGTCGACGAACATTTTTCCTCCTAGTTTTTAGTCAACACAATGAACTGAATAGGTCAGGTCTGACCACTTGGGCAGTAACCGGCTTAATGATCAAATGTTGATCAAATTTAATTATTGATCATTAAGATTTCCACCTGACAGTAACTATACCATGCCAGTCATGTTGATGATTGATTGGTTGGCGTTTTTATTGACAAAGATGCATAATGCATAAAACATATTTGTACAAAAGGATCAAACGCAATGAAGTTTCGAGAACCTATTTCCATTGTGGTCCTTTGAGTTTGTGTGTGTGTGTGTGTGTGTGTGTGTGTGTGTGTGTGTGTGTGTGTGTGTGTGTGTGTGTGTGTGTGTGTGTGTGTGTGTGCGTGCGTGCGTGCGTGCGTGCGTGCGTGCGTGCGTGCGTGCGTGCGTGCGTGCGTGCGTGCGTGCGTGCGTGCGTGCGTGTGTGTGTGATTCATGCTCCAGTCCCCTAAGGTAATTAGATTTTGTTGGTCTTTTATGATGTGTACGGATCACAGCGCTGGAAACACAAACACACACAGTGAGCTCTATCTGCAGCAGCTCCATATGGAGACAGCCTGGTGTGAGCTGAGGACACACTACTGGTCAACATAGACAGACAGACAGACAGACAGACAGACAGACACGCAGACAGACAGACAGACAGACAGACAGACAGACAGACAGACAGACAGACAGAGACAGACAGACAGAAATTGTTTGGTTTATGTTTCAGCGTCATGTTAATTGTTTCAGAACCACATGCCACAAAGAAGATTAAAAATATCATCGT
>NC_139950.1:48018449-48058449 GCF_963454915.1 Gymnoscopelus microlampas
AAATCAATGTATCTTCCATGAATTGTTCTTCCCCACAGAGAAGGAGGGATCAAAGAGAGACATGAAGAGAGAAAGATGGAGAGAATATGGCTGTGAATAAGAAAAGTGGATTCACTGTCTCATTCGGACAATGTTATTTTATTGACATTTTGCACAACACTTACAGTTACTATTAGTCACTGGAGTTTTTTCCCCCCAGATATTTGTGTGTGTGTGTGTGTGTGTGTGTGTGTGTGTGTGTGTGTGTGTGTGTGTGTGTGTGTGTGCGCGTGTGTGTGTGCGTGCGTGCGTGCGTGTGTGCGTGCGTGCGTGCGTGTGTGCGTGTGTGTGTGCGTGTGTGGATATGAACAGAATACATAGTGGTGTTACTGCACTTGGAACAGCAGATGGCACTATTTATCTGTTATTCCTCTAAACAGTCAGGTCGCACAGAGTCTAATAGATCAGTGGTTGTCAAATACTTTCATGCCAAATATAGTGATTAGACCGCGGACCCCCATCTGAATATGTGTTGTACCAGGGACCCCCATCTGAATATGTGTTGTACCAGGGACCCCCATCTGAATATGTGTTGTACCAGGGACCCCTAGAAGAGAAGATTTGGGATGCTTTATTAACTCATTTCGCAGGGCTCAAAATGAACCTTTTTACTTGATAGCACTGGTGCTACCAATTAAACAATTATTAATTACCAGAAATCATGTATAGGAGCACCCACCAAAATTATTAAAAACAATAATATAACAGTAGGCCACCACTGGGAGGGACTTTATGCAATATGCTGGTAGTGTCCTGACTGTCTGTGCCTTTGATTGATTGAACATTGTATTAGGCAAAAAGAATATAAAACATCACAATTACATTAATAATACTTTTTTCTAAAAGGTCCGTCCCAAAAAGTCCTTGCCGACTTGTTTCCGTTGGGGTCCTTGGTATTCATTTCATAGACACATATAGTAGCAACCAAACAGTTCAAAATCAACATAAAAATACAGAGAAGAATAACACTACAGTATATGTACAAAAAAAGAAAAAAGCCAAAAAGCATGAAAACAAAACAAAAACAAAAAATATGTACAAAAAAAAGGGGCGGGGGGTCGACTGTCTACCGGGAAACTGGTACTACCTCCTCTTTTGGCCTCCAGAAAGATGAGTTTTTAGGGCTTTTGAGGGATGGGGTTAGACTATTCCATACCTTGGTGGCCGTGCTGTAGAAGGAGAATTTGCCATGTTTGTTTTATGGGTGGGTGGTACCAGATTGTTAGTAGCATCATCCATCCATCTCTGCAAAGAGACTGACAGTACGTTTTAACAGCGGGCGACTCTCGGGCGATCTCTGGGCGACATCGTCCAAAAGATACACACATATGAAATATGAATATGAAATATCGGACAGATTCGTCTTGATCACATGACTAGAGATACTGTGTACCGATTTGCATGACGTTTGGATAAAACCTGTAGGAGTAATATCCAAAAATGTGTTTTACATAAATCGGCCTCCTGGTGGCGCTATAACAGGCCCATGTGGGGCAGAGGTTCTGATTTGGCATCCAGGGAGTGTGTGTGCAACGACCGGGCCAACGGTGCCGGAGATTAGCTGTACACAGACAGAATGAAACACGGACGGACACACGGACGGACGGTAAAACATACTCTCTCGCCATGCCTTTCGGCCTGGCGGAGACAATGAATAACACTAACGACAAACGAGATTCAATGATCTAATTCATCAGGCCACATGACATAAAATGACTACATGTTTAGTGTTATACAAAGCTACAAATAACTTCTGTGAATGTATAATAAGCAGCTATAGCTTATTAAAGCATAAAAAAATACAATTTAATACTTTAGTTTGTTACTTAGAAGTCTTTCATAATTATCTAGGACTATATTTAATTAATTTATTTATTCCATAAATATTTTTCATCACAATAGGGTTAAAACAAAGTGTGAAATGGGACATTCCTCATACTTTTTCTACTTTGAGTACATTTGGACTCAGATCCTTTTTTTGGAATATTTGATTTTAATTTTATTTTTTTCACAAAAGTACACATACAACCCCCCCCCACCCCCACCCCCACCCCCACACACACACACACACACATCCCTCACCCCTCCCCACATCCCTCACCCCCCCACCCACATACAAACCCACATACATAAAGGACCGCACAGATAAAAGATAAAGGTACAAAAAAGAAAAGAAAAGGAACAACAAGAAGAGACGAATCTACTGTATAGACATGAAGTAGTTTCAAGAAAGAATAGATCTAGACTGAGATACTGTAGCTGTAGATAACAATGACATGTCTGATACAGGTAGGGACAACGTTTCCATATAAATAAGGTTGCCAAATCTTAAAAAATGTGTCAAACCCATTCCTCAGAAGATAAGTAATCTTCTCAAGAGGAACACGACTGTTCATTTCTGAGAACCTCCTCACATTGGGGAGAAGGGGAGTCACACTTCCATGTTATTGCAATACATTTCCTAAGAACTCCAAGTGTCACCTCTATAAATTAAACGTTGTGTTGTCTTAGATTTGCACTGATAGCAGTGAAATTGCCTCAGAGGCAAACTTCAGGGTCTAACGGGCGGTGGTGGAAAGTAACTAAGTACATTAATTAAGTACAATTTTGAGGTATTTGTACTTTACTTGAGTATTTCCAACTTCCAATACTTTTACTTCTACTCCACAACATCTCGGATCCAAATGTTTTACTTTTACTCTACATTTATTTGAAAACTTTAGTTACAAGTTACTTTGTAGGTTTTGATTATTATCACAAAACGTACATTAACCACTTCATCCGTATATACTGTACATTTCGATCATTTGAAAATAGCAGATCTACAAGCTCACAATGTGTCGTGAGCTTGTAGATCTGCTATTTTCAAAAGATGTTTACACATTTGAAAACTTGAAATAGGACATTCTGCCTAATGACTACTCTTACTTTTGGTTAAGTACATTTGGATGCCAATACTTTTGTTCTTTTACTCAAATACTTTTTGAATTCTGGACTTTTTCTTGTAACAGAGTATTTCTACATTGCAGTATTGATACTTTTACTTAAGTCAAACATTTGAGTACGTTTTCCACCACTTCTAACGGGAAGGGAGCCTCTGTGACTTTAGCCAGTCTATCACAGATATCATAACAGAGTGTTTTAAGACTTCATTTTTAAAGTATTTTTACACTGTTCTACCTCCACTTTGTGTGTGTGTGTGTGTGTGTGTGTGTGTGTGTGTGTGTGTGTGTGTGTGTGTGTGTGTGTGTGTGTGTGTGTGTGTGTGTGTGTGTGCGCGCGCGTGCGTGCGTGCGTGCGTGTGTGTGTGTGCGTGCTACACTGTGGCAGAGGGAGGCGGGGAGGGGGAGGGAAACAGATGAATTAAGGGTGACAAACGGAGGGGTGTCAGGTATTTCCGACGCCTGCGGAGGTAATGGGAGGGGAGGGGGGGCGTTGGTGGTGGTGGGGGTGGCGGGGGGGGTCCCCCTGGAGGCATGTGATCTGTCTGGAGGGAGGGAGGGATGGAGGGAGGGATCAGAGATGGAGGTATTTTTTTGTGCCTGTTTGTGCGTCTGCGTTGAAGGGAAGAGGAGAGACGCATGGGGTCTGTCGGGGGGGGGGTGGGCGGGGGGTTAGGAAGTGGAAGCCTGGGTCAACGGTCTGCGGTCCCATACTAAGGGGTCAGAGGTCATAACGGAGCTGAAAAGACGGAGTGGAAGATGATGTTGAGCGCCGAAACACAAAGGAAAGTGTTTAATTTAGATTAGACTATAGTCCATACCCAGGGATGACACACGCGCACACACACACACACACACACACACACACACACACAAACTCGTTGTCATTCACAGAGAGAAGTTTTTCTCCGCAGGCCGCTCGCCTCGTTAATTCTCAACGTGAAAATATAGTTGAAATAATGTGGTTTCTGACCCGCGGCGTTGAGATCACACATTAGGAAAACGTACGCTCTGCTCCGTTGCATCAATGAGTTAACATTTTTACACGCTAACGCTATTAGCACCAAGAGCTAACGCGTCGTGGATTGCAACAGTGCACGTGTCAATGTGCGTGCGAGTGCTATGGAAAATTATATCCATGGTGAACCTCCGCTCATAAAAGGCTTGTGTGTGCGTGCGTGCATGCGTGCGTGTACACGGCTCCTAAATGAAATGAAAGTCCTCGACACCTTTACGACTTTGTAGCTGTGAGCCAGGTCTACCGTTGTCACAGGCTACTGAGCCCAATCCCATAGCCTACGGGTACACCATGACAACATAGGCTACTGAGCCCAATCCCATAGCCTGCGGGTACACCATGACAACATAGGCTACTGAGCCCAATCCCATAGTCTGCGGGTACACCATGACAAAGGTTCGATACCAGGAGCTTGAGGTCGGCAGTCTAATGATTAGCGAGGCAAGCCAACGAGGCTGGTGCTGGAACAGGGTTTTTGGGCTGTATCAGAATGTGACAACCCCCCCACCGAACGGGCTTCCCAAGTCCAGTAGGCGGGCGAAAACGCCCAGTGGCGTTTGGGCAGGGCTTCCCATCTCCCGTATAGTTCCTGTATACTTTAGCACAACACAGCCCATGAGCGTAACAGTGACAACAGATCCCATAGGCTGAACTGCCAATATCCAGTGTTGACACAAAAACGCTAACGGCTTACATTTTGGGAAATTGAAAAACTGGAGATGCATTGCTCAACCCACTGAGGAGAACCATGTGGGACAGAGACTGTGACTGACTTTCCTTAATTATAATGTAGGATTAGACGTGTGATTAACTCTCATCAGCTTTTTAAACGTCAAGAAGGTCCCCCCGGTTTCATATGCCTTGGCACGGACCCCCATGTGATAGCATTTTTTAAATCCCCGTCTACACTGTGAAATCCTCAATGTATACGCTCTGGGAGTTACAGACCTGTATGGGTCCATTTGGTACCTAATAATTCAGGTGGGAAACTCACTACAAACTCACTTTAATTTTGTGCAGAAGCTATGTGGTGGGTCGGGGGGGGAGAAAAGAGGGATACTACTCAGTGGCGTGCACAGACATTTTGAGGGGCAGGTGCTCAAGTAAATTATACTTTTTTTTGTTTACTTGGTCTGCTCTTTTTTCCCTCTACACCTATACCTCTTTGCCAAAAATAGCCGATCTACAAGCCCACAACGCCTCGCAGCGCGAGGCGTTGTGAGCTTGTAGATCTGCTATTTTTGAAAACAATGCTATCATTTCTATCATTTCTGCTATCATGAAAACAATCATGAAAATGTGTGCACATCTTTGAATATATATATATGCTTCTGGTGGGGATCCTTATTTATTTTTATTATTTATTTGCACATTTAAAAACAACACATTTTTAGCAACAGCATAATATTGTGATAATAGGTGAGATTTAGAAAACCCTTTCGGGTTTATAAGGTTAATCTCACCTCACTCATGGAATACAAGAAAGAAATACAAAGTAATAGAAACCAAAAATAAATTATTTGGCAACATAATGTGCAAGTGTGTGTGGGTGGGTGTAAGAGTGGATGTCTCTGGGAGTTGTTAAATTTGATTAATCAAATGGGTTTTTAGCTTGTATTTAAAATGATTTGGCAAAGCAGCCTTCGATGAGATATTAATATAGCTGTTCCATAGCTGAGCCCCCCTGTACCTGATGGAAAATTGACACAGACCAGTACGAAACTTTGGGAGATGTAAATGATTTGTCTGTCTTGTATTCAAATGGTGCACATCACTGTTGAACTGGAAGAAGGCTTTACAGGGCAAAGAAAATGAATCTGGCAAAAATCCCTGGAACTAAATATTTTGAGATGGGGGTCCGCAGACAAATACATATCATTTTGGGGGTCCTTGGCATGAAAAAAGTTTGAGAACCACTGATATTACAGTGAAAAATGTGTAGAATCCCCCTGAAGAAAAGATTTGAGTTACAAATGTTCGCTTTAAAAAAAAATATATATATTCAAAGATTTGCAGAAATGTTCACGATTCTTAAAGAAAATAGCAGATCTACAAGCTCGTAGCGCGGCACTCAGTGCCGCTCTATGAACCTATGAACCAAGTGGGCCCCAAAATAACGGGCAAAGGGCCTACCTCTCCATCAATGTCCCGGGCCAAAATGTTTATAGCCCCAGTACGGCCCTCTCCAGCACTTTACTTAGTAAACATTAAATACATTTTCAGGTTGGGATACAAGTTTGATCCAATAGGCTCTATGCACAGCAGCCATATTGGACAAAAATTGGGCCCCTTCCTTACTTCCTTCACAGGTGTTACCAATGATTCTAATGAAGGCTCTGTTCCATTCAGTGTAGCACAGTGGTTCTCAAACTTTTGCATTTCAAGGACCCTCATAACTCTCAGAGTTACATCCTCTCAAGGAACCATGAGGGTCCCTGGACCACACTTTGAGACCCACTAGTGTTTCCAGTGAGCCAACATGCACAATATCAGCACCCTGCCTCTGTTTGACCAGAATGGAACAGAGCCTTCATTAGTATCATTGGTAACACCTGTGAAGGAAGTAAGAAGAGGCCCAATTTCTCTCCAAAATGGCTGCTGTGCATAGAGCCTATCAGGAGAGACAACTCATACAGGATAAGCAAGTGGGATTGGCAGTGATGGAAAGAAAAGAGCAACATTGGAACTGGAACAATATAACATTGAAGCTGATAAATGAGTTTTCTCTTCTGACACATGAACATTAGTATCCTGACCTGAACATTTATTTTCTGTTCACTAAAGAGCTGGAGAGATGGGTAGAGCCCTGTTACTGAACAAACACTGTATAGAGCAGTGGTTCTCAACCAGTGGTCCTTGAGGGGGTTCCAGGTGGTCCCCAGCTAAATGATGCAGAGTTGGTAACCAAATGGACCCATATACAGTAGATCTTTAACTGTTGAGAGTGTAAAATGCAATGCATTTTACGCTCTCAAGAGTGACGTAATTGTTAAACATCTGCATTACTTAATTAAAGAACTGTTATTTTGATCAAGGTTTGCCTGTTATCTCTCCTATTGGTACCAACATAAATACAGCATGAAATTGTGGAAAGTCTTGGGTCTGAGAGTCTAAATCTCATCAAACGGTGGTTCTGTGGCTCAAATGTGAATAAATAATGGACCTTGATAAGAAAAGGTTTGAAAAGCACCGTTATAGAATGTAAAGTAATGATTACAATCACTACAGAGCTTTCCATTTTTAACAATAAACATTTTTGTTTTAATCCAAAATATAACTATATAATTTAAAAACAGCTGCACACGTGTGTGTGTGTGTGTGTGTGTGTGTGTGTGTGTGTGTGTGTGTGTGTGTGTGTGTGTGTGTGTGTGTGTGTGTGTGTGTGTGTGTGTGTGTGTGTGTGTGTGTGTGTGTGTGTGTGTACAAACACTCTTGTGTCCCACTGTGCTGTGATTGACAGCTCCTCATTAAGTGACAGGTCTTGGTAGAGTGACAGCTCCTCATTAAGTGACAGGTCTTGGTAGAGTGACAGCTCCTCATTAAGTGTGACACACAGGACACGTTGATGAAGATTAATGAGGGGGGGGGGGCCCGATCACAATCACGTATAGGCAGTAGCACCCTATTGCATCTGTTTTTTTTTTGTTTTCTTCCACCAGTAACTGCTTAACCACCCAGTCGCTTTTTTCCAAAATGTGTCAATAAAAATTGAGACGATTTACCATAGGGGGGGCGCTGTAATAATTGATAAAAAAATGCAAACTTCGAACCATAGACTGTAAAATAAATATGGACTAAAGCATTGGTTCTCAAAGTGGGGACCGGGGACCCCCACGGGTAATTGAGGCGATACCAGGGAGTCCCCAGCTAAATGATTTATAGGAACCAAATGGACCCTTGGGGGTCTGTAACTCTGAGAGTGTACAAATGGAACCAAATGGACCCTAAACGGGTCCATTTGGTTCCATTTGTACACTCTCAGAGTTAAATTAACATTGATTTTACAATATGAATTGGGGTCCCAGAGATAGCAATGTCATTAAATGGGGACAGGGAAAAGTTTGAGAACCACTGGACTAAAGGGAGGTGACGCCACTCGTTGGTTTCTACAGAGCCGCTTTGAAGCCTGTAGCTCAGCCGGTTCAAAACCACCATCTTGAATTTCCGGTTGTGAATAATCTAATGTGGAAGATTGGAAGGGGAGCGAGTACAACCAGTAGAAGCATACACTTCTATATAATTAAAAATAATGGGTTACAAAAACACATATGCTGTGTGAAAGAAGACTTAAACTAGTGATTGGAGGTAGAGCTTAGGAACCGGAAGGTTCCCTGTTCGATCCTCCCCAAAAAATGCCCAACAAATGTTTATCTATTGTAGCCAAATGCTTGTCTTTTTTCACCTATCGTGACATGCCAGGGATGCTAGCGTTCATGTAACAATAATAATAATACATGTAATAATACTAGTAATAATAATAATAATATATGTACATTTATAAAGCACTTATCAAAACAGTAACATGAAACTAAGGAATTTAAAGAGTTACAGTAAAAGTAACAAAAACCATACACATCCCCACATGGCCTCTATAACAATGACTTTGTGTGTAGATCAAAGTGTGGTGTGTAATGTATGGATTAAAACATTCCTCCACACACAAAGCCAAACAGGAAGTCATGATTTAACCCCTTTTTTGATTGTGCGTTCCGCGGTGGGTCCGCCGCCCACCGTCCGAGCGGCGCCCACCGCCCAGGCGCCCACAGTCCCTCTCTGGGTTCACAAATTAGTCCGTTCTCCGTTATATAAGTTCATGTCCATACAGCGAGGTAACAACCAGGTCAGGACCCTCCTTTTGTTACGGGATTAATGAGACTTTTTAATAAAACAAAAACAAAACAGCAGAAATGCCTCCTGCTTCATGGTAATGACCTAATGAGGTCATGGAGCTGGTGGGAAAGTCCCTCCAGAACGACGGGCCCCCCTCCCTCCCTCCCTCCCTCCGTCAGCCCGCTCCGTCCGTCCGTCCGTTCTACCCCTCCATCCAACCATTAATCCATTAAGAACGGGGAAAGAATCTGTGTCATTTTTTTTGTGATTTTTTTTGGGCTATTGAAAAATAGCTGATATACAAGCTCATAGCGCGGCACCGAGTGCCGCGCTATGAACTTGTAGATCTGCTATTTTTTTGGGGAAAAAGCTAGAAAATGTGTGCAAATCTTTGAATATATATTCTACAAATGTCTTCTAAATCCTAAAAGTTTTGAAAAAAAAATGTATGTTGCTATAATATCAGTGGTTCTCAACTTTTTCCATGTCAAGGACTCCCAAAATGGCCGCGGACCCCCATCTCAAAATAATTTGTTCGCTTTAAAAAAAAAGATCTACAGATCTACAAGCTATGAGCTTGTAGATCTGCTATTTTTGAATAGCCAAAGAAATCTGAAAATGACACGCAGATGCGTTCCCGGTCTTAAAGGGTTAATCCATCCATTCCTGCACCTGCACCTCCATCCGGCTTAGCCCCCCCCCCCCCCCCCCCCCCCGCCCTCACCCCACCAGCAGCCCCCTACCCTGCAGCATTTGATGTTGTCGATGTCGGCTGGAAAGCTTGTATGTCCCAAATTGTAACTTTTGCGGGAAATGTGAAAAGTTCCAGTGGATCTAAAGTAGTTATTATTTAGTCAATAGCTCTTTTTTAATACTTTTTTCTTTGGTTAAATATTTATAAAACCCACAGGCACACTTAAACACTTCCACGGTCAATTAAAAAAGAAAAGAAAAATCCACAATAAGTGGAAATAGAAGATCTCCAAGCATGGTGAGCTTGGAGGTTTGGGATATTTTCGTTATACTTTCACACACAACACTCTCGTGCGACAAAAGTAGGGCATTGATTTCGGGGGGAAACAAAAAAAAAAAACGCAACCAAACAAAACAGCGTAAAAAAGTGTTGAAGTACACGTGAGATACAAGGTTTCTCTGCCCTGGATGTTCGGGGCGATGTGAACCAGGAACTCATACCAGTGTTTAACCCTCTAAGGCCGGGAGAGCGTCTGTGGCATTTTTAGATTTCTTTGGCTATTCAAAATTGGAGAAAAATCATAAAAATGTGTGCAAATCTTTGAATATATGTATTTTCAAAAGCAAACATTTTTAACTCAAATCTTTGCTTCTGGGGGGATTCTACAAATGTCTTCTAAATCCTAACAGTTTTTTGAAAGAACGTATGTTTCTACAATCAGTGGTTCTCAAACTTTTTTTCATGTCAAGGATGTATTTGCCCGCGGACCCCCATCTCAAAAAAATGTGTTCCAGGGACCCCCCAGAAGCAAAGACTTGTGTTAAAAATGTTCGCTTTAAAAACATACATATTGAAATATTTGCACACATTTTCACGATTTTCCCCCAAAATATGAATAGCCCAAAGACACCTCAAAACGACACAGACGCTTTCCCCCGGCCTTAACGGGTTAATTACCATAAAACGCTATCGGCATCGCGCCCCACGACACGGCGGAATGAATGCCAACATAGAGCTCATTGAGGTGCCCAGCGTGGGGCCCACTGCTCAATTGGGTCATTGATTTGGATTGTTTGACAGAAGAACCCCGGAGCCCCGGGTCCGCCGGGCTGGCCCGGCCGCGGCCGGGGGCCAGGGGCCAGCAGGGCCCCCCCCCCCTAAAGGACCCCCAGGAGCAGGCAAAGTTCAAAAATCCCCTCGGTCGAATTGAGAAGTTTGTCACAGAATCTGTCGGCCGGGGCTGTCAGCAGCGATTAGAGGCCATGAGGTCCTCCAGGCCGGCTCTGTCCCAGCGATGCACATTTAATTAGAATTTGCATGGCTTTGTTCCCGTGCTCCCAGCGAGCGTTGATCTGATTACAAGGGTGAACAGTTACCACCAGGAGAGCAAAGAATGAATTATTAAAGCATGTTGTGATGTTCGGGGCGGCGGTGATGGGCAAGCGGCCCGTTTGGTGGAAATGCTCTGCTGCAGGGGTCTCCAACGTTCTTTCAGGCCAAGGACCCCTTTAGCCGAGAGAGAGACGAAAGCAGACGGACCCCCGTTATGTTGTCTACCAGGGGTCCTCAACGTTCTTTGAAGGCCAAGGACCCCTTTAGCTGAGAAAAAGACGAAGCAGGGACCCCTCCACTACATTGTTCACAATTGTGTTGCAGATTAAACTTTTTCATAGATTTCATAGATGGCTTCATTGACTATCATCAGTGTTGTCGTGTAAATGAATGTGTTATGTACATTTCAGACCTTTAACCACTTAAACCTTCCATACTTAGTACTTGATTTGCTCCTTTCCCCCCCCGAACATCAAACCTCTATGCCGAAAATAGCCGATCTACAAGCTCACAGCGGTGTGAGCTTGTAGATCTGCTATTTTCGGCTAATGTTCCCCTCGGAATAGGGATGCTATAGTTCAAGTGGTTAATGTAAAAATAAATCCTATCATACAAAGATTTGGATGACCCCTTATAGTAGCTCTCCGAGGACCCACTCTAGGGTTCCCGGACCCCCTGTTGAAGACCCTTGTTGTACTCAATTGTGTTGCATATATTTTCCCCTCACACTAATGAAGGCTGGATAGCTGAAACACCTGTCATCTTATCAATTTGAGCCATATTATGGAACAATAAGAACAATATGAACTTTTATTTCTGAGTGTGACCCTCACAACGCGAGTTGTGAGCTTGTATATCGGCTATTTTCAAATAGCCTAGGTATAAAATAGGGCTAAAGTGGCTAATGTATGTTTTATAATGTAATCATTTATATCTGCAAAGTAACTAAAGTTTTCAAATAATTGTAGTGGAGTAAAAGTACAATATTTGCCTCTGAGATGTAGTGGAGTAGAAGTAAAAGTATTGAAAATTGGAAATACTCAAGTAAAGTACAGTACTTAAGTAAATGTACTCAGTTACTTTCCACCACTGCACACCAGAATGGTCAGCGCACGGTTGGTAGAGTTAAAGCTGCACTATGTACACTTTCCTCTTCTATCCCGGATTTGAACCCGGTTTCCTGCGCAAGCTGACATGTTTAACCGCTGAACTAATAGAGCCGGCCTGCTTTGCTCAGGGCATGAATTGAATCTTGACCATCAGGTCAAAATTGGTGTCAGATCCCGTGTCTAGGTGAGACATGACATTTGACACGATCTAAATGTCTCAATAGAAGAGCAGGGAGACAAAATACAACCACCCGATTATATAAGTTTAGAATCTAAACTAATCTAATCTAAACTTTTAAATCCTAACAGTTTTCTGAAACACTTATGTTGCTATAATATGTGGTTCTCTAACTTTATGTCAAAATTATATTATATTATATATATATATATATATATATATATATATATATATATATATATATAATCTAAAATAACACAGTATGCGTTCCCAGATTGAATGCTCCTTACAAATTGCATTTTGTTTTTAATGTCAATAATTAAAGTAGCTATTCTTCTTCATAATAACATGTTTTTAAAGGTGATATACTGTAGTTAGTAGCAGTGACTGAGACAACAGACTGAAAAACAATGCTGTATAACTGAATGCGCGTGAGCGCACATGCGCGTCCGCAACTGGTTTCTGCCCACATCAAGTCACCTTTTGACCAATGTGGCCCGGACCCCAAAATGAGTTTGACACCCCTGGTTTAGATTGGATTAACATACTCTACCAGATTGGACAAAACAACATTTAGCTTTAAGTTTGCATACATGTTAGAGAAAGCCATCCATGTAACTTGAAAAGAAACTTTCCAAAGCTGAGATGTTGCAAAAACATTTTTTTTCCTCTTACTTGCAATACCCTGGTCTTTTTTTAAAACTTTTTGTCTAGGGGTGTGCTGCCCTCCTAGCTTGGTGCCCTGGTCTGCAAACCCCTAAAGCCTGATGTGCATTACGCCTTCTTTCCATAGGCGGTGGGTGAGCTTGACAATTGGGAAAGCTGGGGGTCGGCACGGGCGCCAAAATCCCCCGAAAACCGAAATCCACCAAAAACCAAAATCCCCCGAAAACCGAAATCCCCCGAAAACCAAAATCCCCCGAGAACCGAAATCCCCCGAAAACCGAAATCCACCGAAAAAAATGTTTTTTTTGTTAGTTTCTTTTTGTTTTTTGGTTACTTTATTGCGGTTATATATAATTTGCACAATTCCCAGAATTTCCCAGTATAACATTTGGGAAGGCTTAGCCTACCCTAGCCTTCATTACCCGCCGCCTATGCTTCTTTCACTCGAACTCCGTCATCTTCTCACGAAAAAAAAGAGAAAATGACACCCTCTTCTTTACACCTCTGTAAATCTGTGATGTGACAAATAAGGCTGATTCTGGGACAATCTCAGCCGTTTAGGCACAGATGAGGTGATGAGATGAGAGGATGAGAGGATTCTATATACATGCCATTCTAAAATGGATGTAGTCCCCGGTCCCTGATTGTGATTAGCTGAGTCCCGTGGTAAACTCCGAAACTTTTTACGTTGGGGAAAACGACTCATTTTGTATGCGCGATCGGTGCGCCATTGTGACCCATGTGAAAAAGATGTTATCGTTCCAGGCGTTAGCCAGGACCATCGTGCAAAATGCACGCATTCTTTGTTTCACACGGAATGCACGTCGTGGAGTCTACAGCTTAAACGGCGCCGCGCAGCTCAACGGTGAGATTTCTGGCACCGAACGTAATCTGTTATCAAAAAAATCTGGCACCGAATGTGTTAATCCAGAGCGATTTACAGCAAACAAGGACACAAGATAATACATCAAATGCATAGAAATAGTAACTATTTCGGACTCTGAAAACTATACACACAATAGGATGCCAGGTCATTGTTGACCCGTCTACATACTGCAACATGTTATCTAAGTTACATTTTAGCCTTTACATAAGCCTGCAAGGTCGTCAAGGCTGTGTGAAGTGCTACGGGCTGAGGTTGAGTAACACTGTTGTTGTACAACAGTGAAACAAAGACAGAGAGACAGAGAGACAGAGACACAGAGCGGCCGAGTGCTGACATCAAGTTTATAAGCACGACCTAATGACAAAAGTTGCAATGATATGATTTCTCCCGCCAAGACTGCCAAATGACCCCCCCACCCAGCCACCCACCCACCCCCCAGTGTTGACCGGGAGGTTAAAAGAAGGGGGCTCTCTCTCTGAACCCCCTGAAATAATGAGCCTTCCTTTCCCATTAGCGTCTCTCTTCGTCGCCGTGAGTTGGAAACCTTGTAAGTCCAAAAAACGTTACTTTACAGAAAATAGAAAGAAAAACTAAAAAACGAACCCGTGTTCCAATGGATCCGTAGTAATAATATAGTCGCAAGCTCTTAGTTTTTGATTGACTATTTTTGTGACTTATACAAACGACGTTACGATGAAGCGGGGCAGATTGACTTACTGGGATAGGATTAACGCGTGAAAAGTTGATGCATGGAGATACGAGGTCTCCGCCAGACACCAATCATAACACATCAGAGCAACCAGCGCGGCATTTCAGCACGCAAGACAATTAACCCCGTGTCCCCTCCGTCACTGTGCTAGCCACTATGCTAGCCAGCGCTGCCTTCAGCCAATTAGAGGCAATTAGCAGCCATGTGTCTGTCTCTCACTGAAACCCATGGTGGTACAAGTATTGAGTTTATTCCTTTTTATATAAACATTCTCTGTTATACAAGTAAAAGGCCTGTGTTTAAAATCTGACTTGAGGAAAAGTACACAATTATTGGCGTGAAAATGTACTTACAGTACCGAAGTAAAAGAACTAAAAATGTTCAAATTTGGAGATTTTTTTTTTTTTTTTGTAAATAGCTACAAGCGCAGAACGTGTTGCGATGCGACACGATATGTAGATCAGCTATTTTCGAATAGCTTTACTTCTAAAAAATATTAAATAAGGCTTTAGTGGTTAATTTATATTAATGTATCCCTGAGAAGTAACCAGTAAATAAAGCTGTCAAATAATGAATAATAGTAATTGTATAATTTGCTACTCCTGTAGGTTCTACTTGATTAGACAGCATGCAGATTTCCTCTGCGTATAGTCCAGGTCTGTCAGGGTTTCTGCAGGGTGTCTCGTAGACACTGTAACATTCAGTGTTCATTTTTTTTTTTTTGTACTAGGTAGATATTTGTATAGAAAGGTCTAACCAGGGACTGGGGTCGCAAATTAGCCTCATAATTAAGGCTATAAACCCCATATACAATGCAACGGTTTCATGTGTTATAACTTGATTCGTTGTTTTGTCCCTGCAAATAACATATAAATAAAATAAATAAAATTAAATAAATGTATCGACTAAAACTATGACGAAAAACTTTTTTCACTGACAAAAACCACATCAAAACTAAGCTATGATGACAAAAACTATGACAATTGACAATTTTGTCAACAAATGAAAACTGGACGAAAATGTTAGGGAGTAGTGAAGTAAGACGTGTCATTTTATGTTTGGCTGTGCGTGGGCGTCAGCTCCGAAGATAGCCGATCTACAAGCTCACATTGTGTCCCAGGCGGCTCTGTTCCATTCTGGTCAAACAGAGTCAGGGTGCTGACTTACTGGAAACACTCTGCTACACCAGTGGGTCTCAAAGTGTGGTCCAGGGACCCTCATGGTTCCTTGAGGGGGTTCCTAATGGTCACTTACGGGTGTGTAACTCTGAGAGTCATTGAAATGAAAAAGTTTGAGAACCACTGTGCTAAACTAAATGGAGCAGCGCCTTAAAGGGATTCTAGGTAACTTGAAGCCTAAATTGAAAAATATTTATATATATATATATATATATATATATATATATATATATATATATATATATATATATATATATATATATATATATATATATATATATATTGCATTTTTTCCCCTCTATCAGCCATTATATAATGATGCTGGGGTGTTTTCCTGCATTGAAACACAGTCCTCTTTCTGAAATACGTATTTTCCCTACTGTTTACAGTATGTTTTGACATCCGGGTATCCAGCCCTGTCCGGGATGTAAATGAAACGCACGCATGTGCGCGTCCGTGCGCGTCCGTTTGGCGCGTTCGAGTGAAACCGAATGGAACCGAGTGCAGCCGACAAAAATGGAACGGCAGCCATTGTTTTCTCTGCGGTGTTTTTACTTTCAGTTTTAAAACTTTAAAAAGCTCTCAAACTTCTTTTTTGAGGCACGGAATTTGCTTTTGAGATAGCGTTTGGATAGAATGTAGTTGTTTAACTTCATATATGTGGTCAATTAATCATGACAGGGCCTATTTAAAAAAAAAATATCAGAGAACCGGCAGGGGCGGGTATAGTGACACTTATGTATCCGAATAAAGCAACCTATTTTCTGCATGGCGCCTTCTAAAGTCTCCTTGCATCATATTGGCTGGTGCAGGGGAAAATTAGCTGCTGATTGGCTGAAGGAGAATGAACTGCTGATTGGCTGAAGGGTTTTCAGTTTTCAACGGTACTAACTGTTTGACAATAGTTTTTTTCTTTTTTTGATCTCTGAAGTTGCCTAGAATCCCTTTAATAAGTATTAGAATGACTTTATTGTCACATCACAGGCTTACACAGGTGTAAAGGAAGTAAGGAAGAGGCCCAATGTCTTCCCAATATGGCTGCTGTGCAAAGAGCCTGTTGATTGGCAGCTCAACCACAGCCTGACATCCAGTTCACCTGAACCAATGAAGACCTTCCATCTCTTCATCTTTCTCTCAATCTTTCCATCTCTTCATCTCTCCATCAATATATAGGGATGCAAGGGTTCAAGCTCCCATCACCCCCCCCCCCCCCCCCTGTAGTAACTCTGACGATCCCCTAGGGGGTCCCCGGACCCCCTGTTGAAGACCCCTGGACCAGCAGGGTTCCTGTAGTCACTTCATTCAGAAGCCGCAACAAGTGGTTCACTGTGGATTTGAGAGTCAAACACCTGTCTGCAATCTGCAGGAGGAAGCCGTGTGAACTGTGTCTGCACCCTGCCTTTTATCACCACTAACTAACCCATTAAGACTGGGTACGCATCAGAGTCATTTTAGATGTCTTTGGCTATTCAAAAAATAGCAGATCTACAAGCTCATAGCACGGCCAGTGTTGCCAGATTCTGTGAGAGAAACAAGCAACCAGGTCTAGGAGAACCAGCCCAAAAGAAGCGATTATGGGCCACATGAGCACTTTAACATACATCAGCTATTTGAAAATAGCAGATCTACAAGCTCACAACGCATCGCGATGCGACGCGTTGTGAGCTTGTAGATCGGCTATTTTCAAATAAAATCTTGCGGGGAAATTATAATAAGCAGATCTGGCAACCCTGAGCGCACGGCACAGAGTGCCACGCTATGGACTTGTAGAAATGCTGTTTTTGGAAAAATCTTTGAATATATACTCTAGAAATGTCTTTACATTACATTACAGTCATTTAGCAGACGCTTTTATCCAAAGCGAGCATTCAACATCGTTAGGGAACGAAACTACTAATCACCAGAAGTCTTAAAGTGCATTCTCTTCCAAAACAAGCAACTAAGAGTATACCTAACGCTAAGGTAAAAGTGTAATATATCATCTACCTATACTTTCTTAAACAGATGAGACACATAGGAAAATCAAATGAGCAAGAGCTATTATTTTTTAAACTTACGTTGCTAAATCAGTTGTTCTCATGTCAAGGACCCCCAAAATGATATGTATTTGAACGTGGACCCCCATCTCAAAATATATTTTTTTTCCAGGGACCCTGCAGAAGCAAAGATTTTAGTTAAAAATGTTTGCTTTAAAAATATATATAATTTTCCACAAGTTTTTTTTTTTTAGCAGATCTACAAGCTCCCGAGTGCCGCCCTATGAGCGTAGCCCTGTGTGCAATATTTTAAATTTGAAAATGACACAGACGTGTTCCCGGTCTTAATGGATTAAATTACAACCTCTGATGTGTGTGTCAGGAAGCTGGCACAGGGCACACGTTTCTGTGTGTGTGTGTGTGTGTGTGTGTGTGTGTGTGTGTGTGTGTGTGTGTGTGTGTGTGTGTGTGTGTGTGTGAGCGGATCTACATAAGTATATGTGCTTTAGACTACAAGTATATGTGTGTGTGTGTGTGTGTGTGTGTGTGTGTGTGCGCGCGCGTGTGTGTGCGTGCGTGCATGCATGTTTGCGCGTGCGTGCGATGATGTCATAATTTCACCCACAGATATTTTTATTATCCTCAAGGTTACAGAATAATCTGCCGCGCCCACTATTGCCTAATTCATTGAGTGGAAAATGGAAGTGCGTGTGTGTGTGTGTGTGTGTGTGTGTGTGTGTGTGTGTGTGTGTGTGTGTGTGTGTGTGTGTGTGTGTGTGTTAGGCTACTATACTTGCGAGGACCAAATGTCCTCACAAGAGAAAGCTCACAAAGTGTCACAATATGACATATTTCAGTTTCAGGATAAAGATTCAGGTTAGGATTCATTTAGCCTGGCGTAGCTAGACTATATCACTGCGTGGATATGAGTCTGGTGCTTCCATGAGGACGTTTTGTTTCCCAAGGGGCGGGATCAAAACAATGTCCCTCGACGCAATTGGTTAGACCTACAACCAACTACCAATTACAGTCGCCCATATTCGAATACTGGGCCCTGATTGGTGCCCCACGTCTTCTGGAACAGGAAATGGATTCTCTATGGAGCGGTGCCAGACCCAAATCGCAGAGTGCAATTTTTTTTTGCACTCGCAGATTCGTCTGGTCCCAGGCTAGGATTCATTTGCTTTCATTTAAATAGTTGTTTGTGTTATGATGTACATAAACAATGAACAAGATCATAACGAGGCGATGATGCAATGTCAATATTTTGTCAAGGCACTCATCCAAAAAAGAAAATCCGATGTGAAATGATCGCAACGTATTTTGGCGTTGTTTATTCTCGTCGCTCCATGGTGTGTCAAAACCTTTAGGGTTAAAAATGGCAAAAATGGCGTTGATAAAATATTTATTTCATCATAAGTAATACACACGTGGATTGGATTTTATCCAATCAGGAGAGAGAACTCACACGGGACACAGATTAAACAAGTGTAATTGGAAGTGATGACACAAAGAAATGAGCAGACACAATTGCAACTGGAACGCTATGAGCTTTAAGTTGATAACTGAGTACTTTCTCCTGATTGGCTGAAGATTGGCCACACCCACCTGACAATTTTGGAGAGACGCAGAGACCCCTGTTACTGAACAAACACTGTATAGCAATGATTACTATCACAATATAATGATATAATCAAAACAACGTTTTGTTTTAACCAACAAATATCACTTACCCTACCTTTAAGTTTAGTTTTATGTACAGTATGTATACTTTGCTTTTTTTACTTATTCTGCTTTCAGTTTTTCCCTTGCATTATGTGGTATTATCCGTTTTATTATTGTATGTCAGGGACCGGGGATGAATATTAGCATTCTTGCTAACTTCCTTGTATATGTACACTGCTTCTTAACTGCATCGTATTGTGCTGTCTTTGGAATACATTGTTCTTTAATATATATTGTCCCTCTTAAATAAACAAATAAATACAATAAAATAAAAGTTTGATAGATTTAGTTTCCGTGTTAAAACACGCCACACTAACGTGCTAACAGTGTTCATTTAACTGAGAAGGGTGTAAACTTCACCAAATGGACCCGTACGGGTTTTTTGTTTCCATTTGCAAACTAACTTTCTTAGTTAAACTGACACTGAGGATTTGAGATGTGTGTGAGCCAGTGTTGATTTTGACAACAAATTTTGATTTAGTTTTAGTCATAGTCGTTTGAATCAAATTCCATTTAGTCATATTTTAGTCATCTGAAATGTTTTACTTTTTGTCTAGTTTTATTCGACTTAATATTATAAGATTATAGTCGACTAAATGTACAGTTGATTTAGTCGACTAAAATGTATTGTGGCGGTGCCTTGATGGCGTCGTAATGGTTTTTACACTTGCTGAAAATAGCCGATCTACAAGCTCGCGACGCGTCGTGAGCTTGTAGATCTGCTATTTTCAGAGCGCAACACCCGAGCGCAACCAAATGTAAAATGACGTGTCTTTTAGTTCTACTGGATCTCTTCTCCACTAGATCCCTCCATAATATTTTAGTCTAGTTTTTATTTGTTGGCGAAACAGTCAATAAATGTAGTCTTAGTCAGTGGTGGAAAAAGTACTTAAATTCTTTACTTAAGTAAAAGTACCGATACTGCAATATAGAAATACTCTGTTACAAGTAGAAGTCCAGAATTAAAAATTGACTTGAGTAAAAGTACAAAAGTATTGGCATCAAAATGGACTTAAAGTACCAAAAGTAAAAGTAGCCTACTAAAATATTTGAAAACAGCCGATCTACAAGCTCACAACGCGTCGCAACAAGCTTGTAGATCGGCTATTTTCAAATAGCCTAGGTATAAAATAGGGCTAAAGTGGTTAATGTATGTTTCATAATATCATAATTTATATCTGAAAAGTAACTAAAGTTTTCAAATAATTGTGGTGGAGTAAAAGTAGCCTACAATATTTGCCTCTGAGATGTAGTGGAGTAGAAGTAAAAGTATTGGAAATTGGAAATACTCAAGTAAAGTACAAATACCTCAAAATTGTACTTATAAGTACAGAACTTAAGTAAATGTACTTAGTCACTTTCTACCACTGGTCTTAGTTTTAGTCATCGTAGCTTAGTTTATGTTTATTTTTTGTCAGTGAAAAAAAGGTAGTCGACAACCATTTTCCGACATAAGTTTTAGTGGAGGAAATCAACACGGGTGTGAGCTGTCATCACCGTATAGGGACCTTGGAGCTATGTTGTGACCTCTCTGTCATCAACAGCAACATCTCAGAGGACTAAACCTAAGACCCTGTAAGCCATGAGGCGAGGGAGTGACCTAAGCCCATGGGCGAGGGGTCTGTGGACACACCGGATCACAGTGCGGGGGGGGGGATTGGGGGTCTACTCTGTGGACAGACCGGATCAGAGCTATAAGACCACCGACAAACAACGGGCTCACAATCACGGGATCAAAGGTCAATCTAGTGATTCAACTGGTATTACTCTTGCCAGCTCGAATCGTGTCTCCCCCCCCGCCCCACCAATTAACCCATTAAGACCTGAGGCCGATAAAACTTATTTTTTTCTAAATCCTAACGCTTTAAAAAGTATTCAAAGATTTGCACACTTTTTCACGATTTTACAAAAAATAGCAGATCTACAAGCTCATAGCGCGGCACTCGGTGCCGCGCTATGAGCTTGTATATCTGCTATTTTTGAATAGCCTAAAGAAATCTAAAAGTGACACAGATGCGTTCCCGCTCTTAATGGGTTCACACAATAATAAATGGTAAATGGTAAAATGGTGCATTTATATAGCGCTTCTATCCGAAGCGCTTTACATTGATTGTGCCATTAACCCATTCACACACACATTCATACACCGATGGTGGAGGAAACCATGCAAGGCACCAACCTGCTCATCGGGAGCAATTAGGGGTTCAGCGTCTTGCTCAAGGACACTTCCACACTAACCCTGGGGGAGCGCCCGAGCCCGGGATCGAACTGGGAACCTTGCGTTTTTTCCAGTTCACTCTACCCAGCCACTCTACCCCTGAGCCACTACCGCCCCCAGTTAGAGACCTGTAAGGGTCCATTTGGTTCTTATATGTTCCATTTTGGGGGTCCTTGACATGAAAAAGTTGGAGCACCACCGAAATAGCAACATACTGTTACGATTTAGAAAACATTTTTAGATATGTTTTTGGCCCGCGGACCCCCATCTCAAAATGTTTTGTTCCATGGACCCCCCAGAAGCAAAGATCTGAGTTACAAATGTAATACCCACGTCATTAACAAATACAAACACTATATGTACAAAAGAGATGGAAAATTACGCACTTTGGAGAAATAGTCTGTATATTATTGAGGGCACCGTCTCTTTGACTACCGGTATCTATAATCCATTCAATCCAATCCGGGAACACATCTGTGTCATTTTAGATTTATTAGGCTTTTCAAAAAATAACAGATAAGACAAGATATGAGCTTGTAGATCTGCTATTTTGGAAAAATCTTGAAAATTAAAGTGCAAATATTTGAATCTATATATTTTTAAAGCGAACATTTGTAACTCAGATCTTTGCTTCTTTCATTCTCATAACCTTTGAAAGTGACAGCTAGTGGTCAAGTCTGCAGGTTTTATAAATATTGAACCAATGAAAATGATCAACGTGACTAACTACATTGATCCATTCTAATACAGGTCCTTTTTTTTCATTTCCTGAACATTAACACGTATATACAGTGACAATATAATAATGTCATATTTACATAAAGAGTCAGGTAATAGAATATTTCCACAGGGAATGTTGCTGTAAGACGTTACACCCTTAATTAGCTGCTCTGTGGCTTTGAAGCCCTGCTGAGTAAATACAGTGTGTGTGTGTGTGTGTGTGTGTGTGTGTGTGTGTGTGTGTGTGTGTGTGTGTGTGTGTGTGTGTGTGTGTGTGTGTGTGTGTGTGTGGAACAGGCAGGGACAGGAGACATTCTTTCCTTTGTTATGACTGAGACGATGACATCACACCATCTCCCATCTGTTTGGATACAAATATGACAACCTTCATACTGTCAATTCATTCTGTTTGGATACATTATGACAGCCTTCATACTGTGAATAGGCTCTATGCACAGCAGCCATATTGGAAAGAAATTGGGCTTCTTCTTACTTTCTTCACGGGTGTTACCAATGATGCTAATGAAGGCTCTGTTCCACTCTGGTCAGGGTGCTGATAACGTGCATGTTGGCTCACTAGAAACACTCCATTTTGGTTCCCAAATGGCCCCTTATGGTGGGTGTGTTACTCTGAGAGTGTACAAATTTGTACACTCTCAGAGTTATGGGGGTCGTAGAAAATAAGACAACCACTATGCCACACTAAATGGAACAGAGCCTTCATTAGCATCCTTGGTAACACATGTGAAGGAAGTAAGGAAGGGGCCCAATTCATTCCCAATATGGCTGCTGTGCATAGAGCCTATTCATTCAGCACAACGGATGGACGGACGAACGGACGGACGGACGGACGGACGGACGGAGCTTACACATGTTTTTAAAAAGCACCTCCTTTTCACCTCAAATGAATGTAAAAGACTATTTGGAAAAGACTAGTATGAATGAAACTCTAGTATGAATTAAACTATGAATGGAAAAGGCTATATGAATGAAACTAGTATCAATGGAAAACTCTATTATTAATGGAACAGACTATTATTAATGGAAACATACTGTATGAATGCCATATCTGGAGACATGCATGCATTTGTTTTCACGTTCAGTGTTACACCGATTTGTGTTAAATACTGCTGTAATGTTTTACACTCTACACTGCAGAGTGCATATCTCAGCCAGGCCGGGTGGCCTACCCATGGTTTGTGTTATGTTGCTTTACCATTGCATGGAGGGCTGGTTCTTAACACTCTCTGTTCAGTGGTTTCAGTGCTGCATGGTGATTGGACGGTAGAGTGACGGTGGAGATGGGAGGCGTGGCCTGGAGATTGGGGACGCAACTGGGCCTTTTTTTAAAAATTCTGCCTATTACTGGGTACTTTGGCTGAAAAGCAAACGGTAGTCTGAAATGGGTCTAAACACATCTTAAAGTGCCACAAGTAAACATGACATGAAAGTGTGCATTTAATACCAATATCAAGTTACAGCAACTCAATAGGAAACAAAATATAGGGAAAACACCCGTCTTCGGCGAGGCCAAGGCCAAAACAACAAACAAAAAGTGTACCTGAAAAGGAATACAACTAAAAAATACACCAACCCAAACAAAAACAACAATCTTTAACCCTCCTTAAATAAACATAAACAAAGTCACACCCCTATGAGCTTCCCTCCTCATCCTCAGCTTGATCATTAAAATAAACACGCTCTGAAACGCCTTATATTATCAACCGGGCCCTGATCCCCAAGAAATGTTGAGAGAACAACCGGTTTAAGATACAGTATTGTTCGTAACACATCGGGTGCCAGAGGTTTATTAAAACAGTTCACGTTGAGTGCCAGAAATCTCACCGTTTGCAACGCTGTGCTGTTTAGAGCTGTGGACTCCACAGCGAGCACACGCACGTAAACAATGCATGCACGGACGACGATGGATGGTCCTGGCTAACGCCTGAAACAACAACATACATGTCTCACGCGAGTCACCGTTTGCGGAGCGATCGCGCATCGAGAATGACTCGTTTTGCCCACTGTAAAAAGTTAAGGAGATACAGAGGTTTTTCCAAGGAGATAGAATGGAAGCGGATGGGAGACAGATTTTTTGCCACGGTGATCCATCTGTCCCTTACTTCTTAGAGTGTTCATGGGTGGTTCCAGAGCTGTGCTAGCCCCCCCCCCCCCCTTGTGGAAAAAAACAAAAAGACTTAAAACACGGTCTGAACCGTGTTCGGCACCAAAGCGCTACTCTGTGTTTGGCACCCGATGTGTTAACAACACTCTACCAGGCACACAGGCTAAAGTCAGCAAGTGGGATTAAAAAAAATATCGTCCAAATATCGGTGAAAAAATATCAGAATTATCTGATCGATACCGATATTGCATTTTTAATGAAATACCAGCCAATATGGATATGCTACAGATAATATTGTGCATCACTACTTACACACACTTTTGATGCTTTTGTGTAACGCTGTAGTGTGATCAAATAGGGCATTAATTTACGTAACCCCCCCCCCCCACACACACACACACACACACACACACAAGTCACGTTACATGTGCTTCAAATGAAGAACCATCTGTCCCAAATGTGTGTGTGTGTGTGTGTGTGTGTGTGTGTGTGTGTGTGTGTGTGTGTGTGTGTGTGTGTGTGTGTGTGTGTGTGTGTGTGTGTGTGTGTGTGTGTGTGTGTGTGCGTGCGCGCGTGTGTGTGTGTGTGTACATGCATGTCATCTCCGTGTCTCCGTCTAGCCTGGAGGGATTGGAGGGAAAGGTGATGAAATGGTGAATCCAGTCCTGGAATGTCTCAGCAGCTTTATCCTCACACGCCTCCTCCACTGTGTGTGTGTGTGTGTGTGTGTGTGTGTGTGTGTGTGTGTGTGTGTGTGTGTGTGTGTGTGTGTGTGTGTGTGTGTGTGTGTGTGTGTGTGTGTGTGTGTGTCTGTGTGTGTGTCTGTGTGTGTGTGTGTGTCTGTCTGTGTCTGTGTCTGTGTCTGTGTGTGTGTGTGTGTGTGTGTGTGTGTGTGTGTGTGTGTGTGTGTGTGTGTGTGTGTGTGTGCTAGTGGTGGGGATAAAGGTTCATTTCAGTGAACGAACGATTTCGTTCACAGCAATGATTCGTTCAAATGATTCGTTCACGTTCAGTAGAGCTATTTTCTAGTGTTGAAAATTTACTTGAGTAAAAGTAGAAAAGTATTGGCATCAAAATATACTTAAAGTACCAAAAGTAAAAAAGTACTAACATATTTGAAAATAGCCGATCTACAAGCTCACAACGCGTCACGACGCGTTGTGAGCTTGTAGATCAGCTATTTTCAATAACTAGAGTATAGACTGTATAACGGCGACAGCATCACATTGGAGTGAATGTTATTCATTATTAACCGTATTTCTGGAAGAACAGGACACTTTGACTATTGTTATTTGGTTCTAAATATTCACAGGTTGACAAACTAGAAATAGCTTATGTTCTGGACACTTTTATATTGTGTAGACATTCTGTAGAAATAACTCCATAGAAATACTGAAACAACAATCTAAACAAACTGGTAAGGCTACTTCTTGGCCTCAATCATACAACTCATCTAACCCCTGCTCACTTTGCTATAGGGTTGGATGGCTCAGGGTTGAGGACAGAGTACGGCAACTCGCTATGGGCCTGGTCTACAAGATTCGACACAACATTGGGATCCCCCTGTATTTGTCAAAATACTTCCAAAACGTACATGAAGTTCACAATCATAACACCAGAGGCAGCTCCACAAATCATGTTCAACCCAGATTTGGCACAATTAACAAAGGAATGAACTCTTTCTCATGCTATTCAACAAAAATGTGGAATGCCCTACCCAAAGAAGTAAAGGAGTGTAAAACCCTACTCACTTTCAAAACTGCCCGAAAGAATCACCTTCAGGAGGCTGCAATTCCAAATTGGCCCCTGTCAAAGTCTTGCCCTACCCCCCCCCCCCCCCCCCTCCCCTCCTCCTAAAACTATCTATTGTACATATTTCTTGTTTTCCATACCAGTAACCTGTAAGCTGATTGTACTGTATGACGTTCTGCATAGTAGTGTATATTTGTATGTCTTCTCAAATGTCATCATGATTTGAGTGCACAGGGATCTCTTTTTAAATAAGCCAAGTGCTTTTATGAGCGATCCAGTTTAGAGGACCTTGTAATGTGAATTGTACTTCCATGTACTTTTACCATGTCTTTCTAAATAAAGTATTCAACCAATACACTTTTGTGTAGATATAACAAAAAATAATATATTCCTCACCCAACCTTCAAGTCAGGAGGTCACTTGGGTTCCTTTGTCCAACCCTCAGAAATGTTCCTCGACCAAACTTCTCTCCTTCCAGATCCCAAAGTTCTCCGGCCACACAACTCAGTGGTTTATCAATTCCTGATTTTGGTTTAGTTTAGGCTTATAAGAGTCTCTTTCTCAAACACCAACAAACACTCTTTTTTTTAATACCTAAAATGGAACCCCCCCGCCGCCTCACTTCCTGTACTTTTATAGCTGTTCCTGATACCTCACTTCCTGTGGAACTTTTCCTACGTGTGCTGCTTTTTCCCCACAGCGCCCCCTATGAGTGAACCGTGTCAACATAAAATGAATCATAATGAACATAATCACCTTACAAAAAACTAAACATGTTTTCCGTACACTACATTTAGGTGTTAAATATTCAACCATATTTTAACCAATATATTTCCCTGTTATCACCAAGTATGTTATGTTTCTTGTGTATCTTTTTCTTTCAATACTCATCATACCTGGACAGGAAATACATTATTTCACACATTTATGTGGCAGGGTCACAAGGGTTAGGGTTAGGTTTAGGTTAAGGCATAGTTTTTAATAATAATAATAAACTTTATTTGTATAGCACCTTTCATGACATGAACTGCAGCTCAAAGTGCTTTACAGAGCAAGAATACTTACAGTTACAACCAATTTATCATATAAGCAAGAAAAAAAGAAAAGCAAAAGCATAAAACAACATTAAAATAGGCAATACAGTGAGGACTTAAAAAATCAACCAAGGAATCAGCTAAAAGCAAGAGTGAAGAAATAGGTCTTGAGCTGTGCTTTAAAGCTATCGACAGAGGCTGCCTGTCTTAGGTGTAATGGGAGTTTATTCCACGCTTTTAGTGAAGTTAAATGTTAGGGTTTAAGCGCAATCATGGTGAAACACCTAAGAAAGAGTCCCGTTGTTTACAAGTCTGCCATGTTATGTAAATGTATTCCGCCATTTGTCTGTCTGTTTTCTGATTTTATGTTTTTTTGTGAGGACTGCGGATGAAAATTAGCATCTTTGCTAAATCCGGTGTATTTACGTCCATGTGACGCCCATAAATATGCATTGTTCTGTCCAGATAAACAAATAAAGTAAAGTATGTTTTTAATCTGCTGTAGTTTTTAAGCTGGAAAACAAACTACAAAATCAGCATAGGGTTTATAATGCCTCTTTAGATAAAGCGATTCATTTCATAGTCAGGTTTTCGTACACCCTCTGTATGGTGTATACTGTATGAGGTTGGTTGGTTTAACAATTATTCTACATTCTCTAATTGTGTAAATTAGTAATGCAGATAATCTAACTATCTAACTAATCTACCCCGTAAGGGTCCATTTGGTTTTCATCTCAAGAGTTAAAGATCTATTAAGGGTCCATATGGTTACCAACTCTCCATCATTTAGCTGGGACCTCCTGGAACCCCTTCAAGGACCACTGGTGGTCCCCAGACCACTGGTTGAGAACTACCGGGATTAAAGGACTACTTGATCACTGTCTGCTATACAGTATGTCCTGGCATTTGAACGTTTTCAATCTGTTGGATTTTATGTTTTATGTTTTGTGTGTGTTGTGTGTTATTTTTATGCAAAACTTTGTGTGCTGCTGTTTTGTCCAGGACTTTTCCTGATGAGATTTTCATCTCAATGAGAATATTCCTGGTAAAATAAAGGTGAAAAAAATAATAATAAAATAAAGCCATGTCTTACACAGTACCTGGAATACGACACCGAATACGACACGGAATCACAGGCTTCAGTGGCCATGGAGACGGAGACTGGGTCTGCTCTTTTTGTTATCCTCTACACCAAACCTCTTGGATGAAGACAGCCGATCTGCAAGCTCACAATGTGGCGTGGTGAGCTTGCAGATCAGCTATTTTCAACAAATGCCCCCCCCCCCCCCCCAACCCTAACCCCCCCCCCCCGAAAAAGGGATGCGAATGTTTCAAGTTGTTTATGAAAATAAAAACTAATTTAAAAAAGGTTCCTACAGTATAAACCCAGAGATTTGACGGCCTCCCTGTAGTAACTCTGAGGACCCCCTAGGGGTCCCGGACCCCCTGTTGAAATAAACATGGTTTAGGGGAAAAGCTATGTACAGGACTTCCAGGTTGTTCATTGTGTCTTTTTTCTCCTACATTTTTATCCCACGATTTTGTAACCCCTATTTTTAACACCCAGTGCAAATTGTCTATGTAATCCTGGGCACTACCTTCCCTCTGCCAACCTAGGGAGGCCAGGGCCGAGCTCATGCCTCCTTCAATGCATGAGAGCCAACTGACCTTCTTGTCACCTGACAGGGGAGAGTTTCCCTGGTTGGACATAGCACGTGGAAGGAACACGTTATTCCAACCAGTTCCCTTCCCCTCCATCAGGCGCCCCGGCTGACCAGGGGGAGGCAGTATAGTGACCAGCATTACTGCATGTTATTGTTAGGGTACCTACCCTAGGAGACACGGGGGAACATACAAACTCCACACAGAAAGGCCCTTTCGCCAACCCCACCTAGGGTATGGGCACTGATGACGCGGAGGAGAGAACACGCCCCCGGCACCCACATTGTGTTCATTGTGTCTTAAATTCTGTTAGTTTGTAAACACGAACATGCACGCACGCACGCACACACACACACACACACACACACACACACACACACACACACACACACACACACACACACACACACACACACACACACACACACACACACACACACACACACACACACTGTTGAGTGTGTGTGTGTGTGATAATATCAACAGATATTACCAGATAGTTATTATGAGACAAATAACTAATTGCAGGGTTTGCTGATAGAATAGAATATTCTATCAGCTATCAGATAGAAAACCACTATACTGTGTGTGTGTGTGTGTGTGTGTGTGTGTGTTTGTGTGTGAGAGAGAGAGAGAGAGAGAGAGAGAGAGAGAGAGAGAGAGAGAGAGAGAGAGAGAGAGAGAGAGAGAGAGAGAGAGAGAGAGACAGAGTTAAGTTAGTGACCAGTGGGTGGGGGGGCACCCTGGTGTTCATTGTTGAAATGATTGACAGCAGAGGAACCCACCTCACATTAAAGTAACACACACACACACACACACACACACACACACACACACACACACACACACACACACACACACACACACACACACACACACACACACACACACACACACACACACACACACACACACACACACACACACACACACACACACTCCTTCCCCCAGTCTTTCCTTTTCAAGATGGATGGTGTCAATCAGAGTGCTTTAAGTGTGAGGAAGAGAGGGAATGTGTGTGTGTGTGTGTGTGTGTGTGTGTGTGTGTGTGTGTGTGTGTGTGTGTGTGTGTGTGTGTGTGTGTGTGTGTGTGTGTGTGTGTGTGTGTGTGTGTGTGTGTGTGTGTGTGTGTGTGTGTGTGTGTGTGTGTGTGTGTGTGTGTGTGTGTGCTGTCATGCTGGGCTCTGATTGACATGTCCGACTATTGGGAATGGATGGAGCTGTCACTCTCTCTCTCTCTCTCTCTGTGTCTGTCTCTCTCTGTGTCTCCCTCTCTCTCTCTCTCACACACACACACACACACACACACACACACACACACACACACACACACACACACACACACACACACACACACACACACACACACACACACACACACACACACACACACACACACACACACACACACACACACACACACACACAAGCCAGTTAGTTCAATGCTAAACAAATTAGCAGCTAGTCATCATATTTCTGAAAGACTCATAAATCACTCACAATACAGCTGTCACAAACCCCCCCCCCCCCCCCCCCCCTCTCCCTCCTCTCTCTCTCTCTCTCTCTCTCTCTCTCTCTCTCTCTCTCTCTCTCTCTCTCTCTCTCTCTCTCTCTCTCTCTCTCTCTCTCTCTCTCTCTCTCTCTCTCTCTCTCTCTCTCTCTCTCTCTCTCTCTCTCTCTCTCTCTCTCTAACCCCCACTTAGCAGAAATAACAGAACTAAAGGAGAGGTTGTGGAGGGAGGGAGCTGTGCTGACAAGACATGAGAGACAGACACAAAGAAAGAGAGACAGACAGGCAGGCAGGCAGGCAGGCAGACAGACAGGCAGGCAGACAGACAGACAGACAGACAGACAGACAGAAGTTCCTACCACCTACCATCAGCTCAGATAACTTTTTTTAACCCTTTATTTATCACATGGACACCACAGTGATCAGTGGTGTAAAGTTACAAAGTACATTTACTTAAGTACTGTACTTAAGTACACTTTTGAGGTATTTGTACTTTACTTGAGTATTTCCAATTTCCAATACTTTTACTTCTACTCCACTACATCTCAGAGGCAAATTTTGTACTTTTACTCCACTACAATTATCTGAAAACTTTAGTTACTAGTTACTTTTCAGTAATTTTTATACCTAGGCTATTTGAAAATAGACGATCTACAAGCTCACAACGCGTCGCAACGCGTCGCAACGCGACGCGTTGTGAGCTTGTTGATCTGCTATTTTCAAATATTTAGTACTTTTACTTTTGGTACTTTAAGTACATTTTGATGCCAATACTTTTGTACTTTTACTCAAGTGAATTTTGAATTCTGGACTTTTACTTGTAACAGAGTATTTTTATATTAGAGTATTGGTACTTTTACTTAAGTAAAGAATTTAAGTACTTTTCCCACCACTGTCAGTGATGCAGTCATGTCGACTACAAAGCCAACACAAAGTACAACATCGAAACAGAGAAGACAAGAAAAGAAAGAAGAAAAATCAGCTCCCAGAATTACAACAACACCCACCGTCAGCTCCCAGTGCTTAAAATAACACCCACCACCCACCAATTAGTACTCTCTCAGAGTTAACTTAACGCTGAGGATTTTACAGTCGATCAGGGGGGTCCCAGATACTTTTGTACCAAAATGGGGGTCCGTGGCCAAATGAATATGTGGTGATTTAGACCCGAGCTGGGATCGAACCCCGGCCTCCTATACCCGGCAAACCGACGTAAACCTACAGCGTTGGTTCTCAAAGTGGGGTCCGGGGACCCCCAGGGGTACTTGAGGGGGTTCCAGGGGGTACCCAGCTAAATGATGGACAGGAACCAAAAGGACCCTTATGGGTCTGTAACTCTGAGAGTGTACACAATGGAACCAAATGGACCCTAAATTAACATTGATTTTACAATATGAATTGGGCTCCCAGAGAAATAAATGCCATTACATGGGGGTCCGTAGCCCTAATGCATGTCAAACTGGGGGTCCTTGAAATTAAAATGGTTGAGAATCACTGCTATAGAGTCGTAAAAATCTTCTCTTATGGGGGTCCCTGGCTTATCTTTTCAAATGGGGGTCCGCGGGCTAATAAGTTGGGGGTCCTTGACATGAAAAAGTTTGAGAACCAATGACCTACAGTACCCCGTGCCAATAGAGCTGAGCCCGAGTTGTTGTGGCCGGGTCTTGTCTGGGGGGGGGGGGGGGGGGGGGTAGGGGGGCTTAAAATGAAAGAGGTTGAGAAGCACTGAGCCAAAGGTTTGTGGTGTGTGTGTGTGTGTGTGTGTGTGTGTGTGTGTGTGTGTGTGTGTGTGTGTGTGTGTGTGTGTGTGTGTGTGTGTGTGTGTGTGTGTGTGTGTGTGTGTGTGGGGGGGGGGGTCGTTGGTGAATAGATATGAGCATAATGGAGGAAACGCTGAGGAGCAGAAAATGATTCAACGCAAGGACAAGACGTGACCTCCGACCTCTGAGGAATGTGATGATCAGCGGGATTATTATTGTTTGATGGGAATGTTGTTGTGAAGTAAACATCTGTCTGTCCTATTGTTCCTGTTCTCCTTTAAATAATATGTCTGCCTATTGTCTATGTTCTCCTTCATGTCTCGGGCTGAGACACGCACGCGAACACACACACACACACACACACACACACACACGCACGCACGCACGCACGCACACACGCACAAAAACACACGCACGCACGCTAACAGAGATCAATTTAAGCTTTTTATTAAAGGACCACGTCAGCCATTTTCAACCTGTCTTCGTTTGACACATTCAATCCGGGAATGCATCTCTGTCATTTTACATTTCTTTGGCTATTCAAAAATAGCAGATATACAAGTTGCCGCACTATGAGCTTGTAGATCAGCTATTTTTGAAAAATCCTTTGTGCAAATCTGCTCTCCTCACTCTGTGTACTCACTCTACTCACACTAACCCTAATGAGCATGAGTGAGGACCAATTATATGAAGATAAGGTTGAAAATGGGTGAAGTGGTCCTTTAACCACATGAACCTTAGCGTCCCTATATAGACTGAACATTCTGTGAAAAAAGCAGAGCTACAAGCTCACAACACACTGTGAAAAAAAGCAGAGCTACAAGCTCACAATACACTGTGAAAAAAGCAGAGCTACAAGCTCACAACACACTGTGAAAAAAGCAGAGCTACAAGCTCACAACACACTGTGAAAAAAACTGAGCTACAAGCTCACAACACACTGTGAAAAAAGCAGAGCTACAAGCTCACAACACACTGTGAAAAAAACTGAGCTACAAGCTCACAACACACTGTGAAAAAAGCAGAGCTACAAGCTCACAACACACTGTGAAAAAAGCAGAGCAACAAGCTCACAACGCACTGTGAAAAAAGCAGAGCTACAAGCTTACAACACTGTGAAAAAAGCAGAGCAACAAGCTCACAACACACTGTGAAAAAAGCAGAGCTACAAGCTTACAACACTGTGAAAAAAGCAGAGCAACAAGCTCACAACACACTGTGAAAAAAGCAGAGCTACAAGCTTACAACACTGTAAAAAAAGCAGAGCTTCAAGCTCTGTGCTATTTTCAGTGAAAAGATTTAGTGTAAAGGGGAAAACTAGTGGGCCTAGTATAGAGCCCTGAGTGTGTGTGTGTGTGTGTGTGTGTGACACACACGCACACACACACGCACGCACGCACGGCGCACGCACACACGCACGCACGCACACACACACACACACACACACACACACACACACACACACACACACACACACACACACACACACACACACACACACACACACACGCGTGAGCGCCAGCGGAAATCAATTGAAGCAATCCTTTTATTAAAACATGTAATGTGTGTTTGTGTGTGATCTAATGTCCATGTGGACGCTGTGTGACAGCCCATCCATCACAGCCTCTTATAACCTTGTTAGCACAGAGCGGCGTTGTACCTTTTGGCCTGGCAGTCCCCCGTGGGATTGGAACCTTCACCTTGCAGACACTCACCAAGGTATTCAGGGCTCTCTCTATCACTCTCTCTCTCTATCTCTGTCTGTCGCCTTTTCTCTGTATTAACCCATTAAGACCGGGGACGCATCTGTGTCATTTTTAGATTTCTTTGGCTATTCAAAAATAGCAGATCTAGAAGCTCGTAGCGCCATGAGCTTGTAGATCTGCTATGTTTTGAAAAATCATAAAAAGTTGTTTCCCATTACTTTTTTTTTGTAAATATCAGTGGTTCTCAAACTTTGTCATGTCAAGGACCACCCAAAATTATTGTATTTGTCCACGGACCCCCATCTCAAAATATTGAGTTCCAGGGACCCCCCCCCATGAAGCAAAGATTTGCGTTACAAATGTTCGCTTGAAAAAATATTTTCAAAGATTTGCAAAAATGTTCATGCTTTTTTCCCCTCAAAAATAGCAGATCTACGAGCTCATAGCGCTGCATGCACTCGTTGCCTCGCTATGTGAGCTTGTAGATCTGCTATTTCTGAACAGCCCAAAGAAATCTTAAAATGACACAGATGCGTTCCCGGTCTTAATGGGTTAAGTTATATATATCTGTCTCTCTTTAAAACGACAGTGGAATGTATTGCATCCACTCTATAGGTGCACAATTAAAACAAGACGAATATGACGTTGACTAATGGGCTTGAGGACAAAGTGCATTATGAAACTAATGGTCCATAACCATTTAGACAATGTTGCATCAATCAATATGATGTTACTTTCAAAAGGGTTACTTTTCAGAAAAAGGAAAAAAAATCTGCGTTCTAATGCAGGGGTCTTCAACGTTCTCAGGCCAAGGACCCCCACTTGGCTGAGAGAGAGAGAAAGCAGGGACCCCCCATTATATCTTGTATCAAGTATTTTTTTATTTTCATAGATTTCATAGACAGCTTCACAGACTTGTTTCACAGCACTATCATGTTGGATTCATGTTAATGTGTATTTCCAGACATTTAACCATGCTCTAAAAACAATACTTAGTAAACCTGACCTTTCACTCTGTACTTTCTGTACTTTCACTCTTTTTTTCCCCCTATACCGAACCACTTTGCCGAAAATAGCAGATCTACAAGCGCACACCGCCTCGCAGCGCGAGGCGTTGTGCGCTTGTAGATCTGCTATTTTTGGCTATAAGTTCTCCTCAGAATAGGGATGCTTGGTTGAAGTGGTTAATGTAAAAATCACAAAGATTTGGCGGGGACCCCCTGTCGTAACTCTAAGGACCCCCTAGGGGTCCCGGACCCCCTGTTGAAGACCTCTGTTCTAATGGATCCAATGTTGTTATAATTATTTATTCACAAGATCTTGTTAATACTTTCCGTTGGTTCAATATTTATGAAGCCCACAGACAGACTTAACCAGTGTAATTATCACTTTTTTTGAGACAGGAGGTTATTCTGCCCAACAACAACGGTACATAAACTAGAAAAAAGGTGCTCTCTGGGGAGCGCATATCTCCACCAGGCTGGGTTACCAGGGTTGTGTAAGTTGTGGGTTGCAGCCACGAGGAAGCTCGGGGGGGGGGGGGGGGGGGGGGGGGGACTCTCTCTTTCTTTGTTGTGTCGCCGAGGTGCATGGCGCCTAAACCCTAACCTTTAACTTCACAAACACTATGCCTTAACTAGTGTTGATTTCGTCGACTAAAACTATGATGAAAAATGTTCGTCGAGCACCTTTTTTTCACTGACGAAAACTAAATAAAAACTACATACAAACTAAGCTATGATGACTGAAACTAAGACTAAATATATTGACAATTTCGTCAACAAATAAAAACTAGACTAAAATGTTAGTGAGGGGATCTAGTGGAGAAGAGATCCAGTAGAACTAAAAGACAAGTCATTTTATGTTTGGTTCCGCTCGGGTGTTGCGCTCTGAAAATAGCAGATCTACAAGCTCACAACGCGTCGCGGTGCGACGCGTTGTGAGCTTGTAGATCAGATATTTTCAGCATGCATCCAAGTGTAAAATCAGCCATTACGACGCCATCAAGGCACCGCCAAAATACATTTTAGTCGACTGAATCAGCTGTAGATTTAGTCGACTAAAATCTTATGATATTTAGTCAACTAAAACTAAAACATTTCAGATGACTAACATATGACTAAAACCAAACAGAATTTGTTTCAAAAGACTAAGACTAAAACTGAATCAAAATTTGCCGTCAAAATCAACACTAGCCTAATCCTAACCCTAACCCTATAAACTCACACAAACTTTGCCTAATACCCTTAACCTCAAAACCACACCCACCTGGGCGAAACACCAGGGAAAACAGAGAGTCCGGTGAGACAACGCCTGCATCAACTCGGGCAGTTGAGGAAATATCAGGGTCTCAGAGAAGATATACTGAATATACTCTGAGCATCCTGACAGAGGCCAGCCCTGTATCAATGGAGATCCCACTAATCCCAGGATCTGTGACTTCTATGAGAGGTGGTGCAGGGTGGTGTGGTGGGCTGAGCACCACCCCAGGAACCCCCCCCCCTCCCCCATCCCCCACAGGACGCATATGACAGCAGGTGTTTGAGTATAGGACAGACAGACAGACAGACAGACAGACAGACAGACACCCCAGGAACACACTGTGTGTGACAATGCATTATACTGGCAAGCATTTGAGTGCTCTCAAAGCCCAATAGGGCTCAAGAGACAGGAAAGAGCTAGTTCCCCCGTGGGCTGCCCCGTACCATGGATGAGGACAGATAATAAAAAGAACCACCAACAAAAAAAGATTTAAAAAAAAAAAGAAAAAACCCCAGTGAGCCATAGTCAGCTATTATAGACCTCCCACTACAACAGGGTTATACAGTAACTGGTCTAACAGTGAAAGTATTTTCAACGTTTACGCTTAGCCGCTGATTAGCTGTTTTTAAAGCGTCTATATATCTATATATAGCCGTTGAAATGTCGTAGGCCTAGCCTAGACGTTGAAAAAACGTTCACTGTTAGACCAGTTATAACCCAGTTTTAGCCTAGCCGTTTGGACGTATTTTAGAGGTCTAATTGCCCAAAAAATGCTCAGTGGGACAAAATCTGCATTCATCTGTAAATAATCGCGTATATAATATAATAATACATACAATTTATACAGCACATTTCTGAGTACTCAAAGTGGCTTTACAAAATCGAAACAAAATAAAAGCTTTATTAGGGAAAAAAAATGTTTAAAAAGTTAAAAACTTGGGTGGAATTAGGTTTTGAGTGTGGTTTTAAATGTGGCGAGGGTTTGGGGGGGGGAGTGATTTCCATATTCCAAATTATTTTATGATAAATTTGAAAGAAAGAAAGAAAGAAAGAAAGGCAAAATAAAATATTCTATGGAGCAATGGTAAATGTATACAGTATATAATGTCATGAAAGTATAGTGTAATACAGTAAGTGTTAACTATGTTAATAATCTGATAGTAACCATTACTAGTGTAAGTTCAGTTACAGGAGTCTCTCCAGCTCTTTAGTAAACAGAAAACACTTTAACATTAACTTTCTAACAACACACTTTGTTTTAACAGAAAGATATCACTTACACCACCATTAAAAATAACAATAGACACGTAGCATAAGATACACACGTACGCACACACATCTTCTCCAATGCACTTTTGCGAGGGCAAGATATTAAACTTGACGAGCTGGTGTGTGTGTGTGTGTGTGTGTGTGTGTGTGTGTGTGTGTGTGTGTGTGTGTGTGTGTGTGTGTGTGTGTGTGTGTGTGTGTGTGTGTGTGTGTGTGTGTGTGTGTGTGTGTGTGTGTGTGTGTGTGATCAATACATGTCAGCTTGTTGTATTGTGGTACTTTGTCTTGCTGTGTTTTTAATGTTAGACTATCAATAAAACATAACAGTTCTACTTTAATGTAATAAACTTTAATGTGATTAAAGTACAACTGTTGTATTTTGTTTAAAGTCTAACAGTGAGACTGTTCAAGCTACTGTGACCTGCCTAAACACGCACGGGTCGCACGCACACGCACACAGACACGCACACGCACACGCACACACACACACACACACACAAACACACACACACAGACACACACACACACACACACACACACACACACACACACACACACACACACAAGACAGGTGTTTCTTGTCCAGACAGTATAATTACAGATCTGTGCATCACCTTGCAAAACAAACAGACAGACAGACAGACATACAGACATACATACAGACAGACAGACGCACAGACAGACAGACAGACAGACAGACAGACAGACAGACAGACAGACAGACAGACAGACAGACAGACAGACATACATACATACAGACAGACAGACAGACAGACGCACAGACAGACAGACAGACAGACAGACAGACAGGCAGACAGAGGCATTTACATTCAATATTTAAAAAGCAACTGCTAATTAACACACACACACACACACACACACACACACACACACACACACACACACACACACACACACACACACACACACACACACACACACACACACACACACACACACACACACACACACACACACACACACACACAGAAGCAGTTTGGTGATAGATGGAGGTCAGAGTTCACTGGTGAGAGTACTACCGCCTGGAATTAAGAGTGTGTGTGTGTGTGTGTGTGTGTGTGTGTGTGTGTGTGTGTGTGTGTGTGTGTGTGTGTGTGTGTGTGTGTGTGTGTGTGTGTGTGTGTGTGTGTGTGTGTGTGTGTGTATGTGTGTGTGTGTGTGTGTGTGTGTGTGTGTGTGTGTGTGTGTGTGTGTGTGTGTGTGTGTGTGTGGCTGCAGGGGCAAGTGGACACTTCCTCTTTCCTTTATTTACGCATCATAAGTGTAAACAAGTAAGGCCACCACCCACACCCACACACACACACACACACACCCACCCACCCACGCACACACACACACACCCACACACATCAGAGGATGGGATCATTTCCTGCGGATCAGTCTAACCTGAGGGCTTTCAGCCTCATCAGCTTAAACTGTGTGTGTGTGTGTGTGTGTGTGTGTGTGTGTGTGTGTGTGTGTGTGTGTGTGTGTGTGTGTGTGTGTGTGTGTGTGTGTGTGTGTGTGTGTGTGTGTGTGTGTGTGTGTGTGTGTGCTCGTATGCGTGTGTGTGTGTGTGTGGGTGGGTGGTTTGTGGCAACAATAATTGTTGAAGGGAACGGTATCAATAAGAGAATGTTTCAAATGGGTTTTGGATAAATGAAGAAAATAAGGACTGAGGCAAAGGTTCTCCACAATCACATGAAAAAAATAGACAACATCTTCATAATTAACATTCAAGTCATAATACATTTTATTTACATTCACAATATGTCATTTAAATCACCGCACAAACCGCGAGACTCACTCAGTCTCATAAAGCACACACACGTCTCACAGTAATGCTGTGTTGGAACTTTCTCCCAGTCTCAGTCCGTGAAGCAGACACACTATGTATATTAAGGACTAGATTAAAAACCTTTCTTTATGATAAAGCCTATAGCCAAAGTGTATAGATGTAGACAGATGCCAGGTGATTGTTGACCCACAATCACCTGGCATCCCCGACCTAGAGTGTGACTGCGGACCGGGCCTCTCCATGGAGCACGACCGTGGATTTCTACTACATTACACTATACCACTACACTATACTGTATATTATCTTAACATTCTTATACCATACTGCATACACATTATTGTTGTACTATATTATATTGTCATATACTATCTTACACTATTATATTTGCTACTATTGTTATTGTTACTACTTGTATCTCTTTCTGTCTGTCTGTCTCTCCCTCTCTCTTCTTTCCCCCCCCGACACGGTCGAGGCAGAAAGGCCCCCACCCTAGAGCCTAGGGTCTGCCTGACGTTTCTTCCAGTTAAGAGGGAGTTTTTCGTTGCCACTGTCGCAAAATTTCTTGCTCAGGGTGGGACTGTCGGGTCTCTTCCCTACAAGTAAATTGTCTTGAAACAACTTGTTGTGATTTGACACTTTAATAAAATGTAATGTAATTGAAATTGAATTGTGTTAACACAGGCAGATACAAACATACAAACATACACAGACACAGATACTCTGCGTATTTGTCACTCTGTCACTTTGTATCTGTGTCGCTCAACGCGGTCGTTGGTGTCATCAAGCGCTGAGTCATCAGAGCTACAGTTATAGTTTGGTATCTTTGTATCTGGAAGATGAACCTGCAGCTCAACTTGAATGTGTGTCTTTGCATCTTTTGTAGCAGATCTACAAGCGGTGGA